>NC_068992.1:65087777-65089734 GCF_001194135.2 Octopus bimaculoides
CGTATATATATATATATATATATGTATATGCGTGCGTGTGCATTTGTATGTGTGTATATGTGTGTGTGTGTATGTATATACTTATATATATATATATATATATATGTATTTATAAATATGTATACGTATGTATCTTTGCGTATGTGTTTGCGTAAATGTTAACATTCGACTAAAACGTATTTTTGCTCAACCGTTCGTCATCAGCGCTATTCAAAGTGAGAATTGACTGCAGGCGAAACGAAATACATTTTGTATGGCGCAGAACATGTCTCTCCACTTAACTAATAATCTTAGGAAGACACAGCTAAAAAATATTTCGCAGCGGTTTTTGTTGTTTAGCAAATTTAATCAGGACTGATCGAGAGTCTTGATAGAATACAATTATTCGTCTGAGCGAGCATAAATTTATCCGGGGATCTACCGTTTAACATATACCACGCCTACTCGTAACCGTGGAGCATACTGTTGACTCCACCTTCCAGTGGTGCATCGTACAATGAACAGCGTCGCTGAATTAGTCGTGTTGTACTCTGCCCTTTTCTCTATGGTGTTCGGCTGTCTGCACCATTCTGCAATCAGGAATTAAGCTGTAGTCGTATTCACGACGAACACTCACATCCCATGCTGTTGATGCCACTTTCCATGGTGCCACTAGAGAGCCGTCACTAGGTGTGATGCATAAAGATTGTGTTGGCCAGGTACAATAAGTCTGGGTGGAAGGTATGAAGATCCTTGTTGGCCAGGTACAGTAATTCTGGGGTGTGATATATGAAATTTACTAAACAATCTTTATCTCCAATCCTCGTCTGATCGTTCGATTTTACCGAATTATAATGAAAGTGAGGAGGAACAATATCGTGGCAAAATTTGGTCGTAGGGTGAAGGATAAAACAAACCCCCTGTATTAAAGAAATTTCAAAGGACTGTTAGTTGATGTGTTACCCTTGCGAGAGTAAGATATTTGAGAGAAGGAGAGGGGTGCTCGGAGTAGATGAAAGTGGAAAGACAGAAAAGATACAGTAGCATAAGCGATAACAAAAACTCCTGGGAACTAACATTTGCAATTTGGAGAAAACAGAAAATGATTACCAGGAGACGCCATTGTTTTTGTCATCATCTGGCGACAATGAAGAAGACAACATTTGAAATCAATATCATCAGTATTGTTGTTGCTGCTGTTGCCATTGCTTGGGCGGCCAGCTGGCAGAATCGATAGCATGCCGGAAAAATACTCAACAGTATCTCGTCCGCCATTATAGTCTGAAGTCCAAATTTCGTTGGGGTTCGATTCTACCTTTCATCCTTTGTGGGGTTCAATACAATAAGTACCCGTTGAGTACCCGTTGAGTAAGAAAGTCGATGTAATTGACGATTTCCCTCTCCTTCAAAATTTCAGGGCTTCTAACTTTAGTGGGGACAATTATTATTATTATCAATATATTAACGAACAGATCACTAATATCATTTATCATATTTAAACTAAGCAGACAAGTGTATTGCACATACGAATTAGAAGAGCTACCAACCACCTACTAACACGATATATACATATACATATACATGCACATACATACATACATACGTAAATACATACATACATATGTATATATAACTTATAAGTGTACGTATGTATGTATGTATGTATGTATGTATGTATGTATGTATGTATGTGTGTATGTATGTATGTATGTATGTATGTATGTATGTATGTATGTACGTATGTATGTATGTAGGTGTGTATGTATGTATGTATGTATGTATGCTATCCATGGCTGTGCTAGTCATATGTTATTCCTCTAAAATTCTTTATCTGATTCCATAAATCCGTAAAAGCTAGTTCTTGATGACACCTCAATAAAGCTTGGGAATCGGGCAGCTACCCCACTTTTCTAACCATGATGAGTTTTTTATACACTCGTCAGATATATATGTCTGTTATGTGTTTATAGTTATGTCT
>NC_068992.1:65089948-65091334 GCF_001194135.2 Octopus bimaculoides
TATATATATATATATGTATCTGTGTCTGTATGCGTGCTTGTATACAGAAATAGATAGATACATAGATCGATCGATAGATAGATAAACTGATACAAACAAATATAGATATATAAATATGCACATATAAATATGTGTGCATACACACACATATGCAGATACATAATATATGTATATATGTCTATATATTCCCAACACCTGCTTGTGAGTATATATGTTTTTTCTTGTCGATGTTGTAAAATAACATTTCTAGCGACTGAAATAACATTTGTCATAAATACGAGACGGAGACGTGGATATACATATATATGTCTCTCTCTCTCTATATATATATATATATAAACATATATATATATACATACAAACAAACACACACACACACACACACACACACACACACACACACACACACACACATATATATATATATGCGTATACACAAAATATATAATATGTATATGCATGAATGTTTGTATATGATGCAGCAAATGGAAGCCCTTGAAGCAACGACATCAAATACTGTCACGAAAATCCTAAATATGTGCTATAAAACTGATGTCGATATTATTGCGTTCCTGAGAGTAATTCAATTTTAAGTTACAGCCTGAATACTCGCAGGCACCCACGTAGTTGCACACATGCACATACACATACGCACAAAAGTATGGAAACGCTAGCGTGTTGCTATATAAATACACTCGTAAAAAAATATTGTTGAATATACATAAGTTTGAATTTATACATAGTTTTGTGTAGGTTTGTGTAGGTGTACATTAATTGTTTGTTGTTTGTATATTTTACCATATGTACATGTGAGTGCTTATGCACACACACACATACACACACACATATATGAATTTTACGTATAATACGCTTGATTTTTATTTCGTGCACTTTATATGTTATGGAACAATCAGCGTATATTCATTCTCTTTCTGGGCGGTTGTTTGTCGCTGTACGTCTCCCTCTTTCGCCTCTTGTGCTTATTTTTATGGTTCACTCAGAGAAGGATTCTCACCAATTATCACGTTTAAAACGCCTTAAATTGAAAGACAGAGATCAGAAGCTTTCTTGGCTGGAAACAAATGTGAACGAACATGTTACGGTAGTGGTGGAATATATCACTAATGTACTTGAGAAGAACATATTTTTTTCAGTTCTGATAGAAGCAGTACTGAGGTGAGACAGGTTATATAGGAGTTAGCAGCAAGGGAAGAATTAGTGAATGGAAATTTGTAAATCAGCACCCTTATGTTTTTAATTATTCAAAGAATAATATAAATTCGGTTATGAAATACATTTTAAAATTTAAAACAGCCTTCTCATATTCCGATATAACTTCTCTTCAATTTTATATCAAGCACTTTGTGTAAAACCGTGACTGTTATT
>NC_068992.1:65091530-65095321 GCF_001194135.2 Octopus bimaculoides
ATATATGAGTTCTGTAAACATAGATATCAGGAAGCAATATCTAACTGTTAGCCGCAGCCAATAATTTTAGGACGTAGTTCAAACGCTCTCTGATCATGTTTCGATTCCCATTTCCTGAAATTTCATTCCAGTCACATACCGAAAACATTATAAAAAATCTCAACTCTTCATATATATATATATATATATATATATACACCCCCACACACACGCATACACACACATGCATATATGTATATATGTATGTATGTGTATATATATATATATATATATATGTATATAGACATATATGTATGTTTCTATATATGTATATATTTGCGTATATAGTTGACATCTGCTTGTAGATATATTATAGATCTATTAGAAAACTTTCGGTTTAGTATATATTGTATCGATCTTCGGTCAGCTTATAAGAGTAAAATCTTAAGAAACATCAAAAGATATCTTGAAAACTATAATCGACTCTTATCAACATGGAGATAACATTTATAATATTTTGTTTACTATTAAATAATGGCGTTCACCTCCCCGTATTTTCGACGATGTAGAGGATAAATTTTGATTCATTATCCATGGAGCAAGATTCTCGAAACTTATAAACGAGGAAAAAATGTGAAAAAGGAAAATATTCGATAAGATAGAAATACTTTTAAAATATTGGTGAAATAATTGGGTTGGAATTAACTATGTTGAATTAACACACGTCAGTTTGCTTCTCGTATATAAATAATAGCTTCATCTGCACCTAGCTTAACACACCCGCACATATACATGCTGAAAATAGACACGCATCTATCCTGCCGTATATATATATATATATATATATATATGTATAGAACAATACATAAATAACAATCCCTTCATCAGTTGTCCCCTGTTTTATCTACTCCGCGTTTCGAAGGTTATATATATATATATATATATATATATATATATATATATATATGTACATACACACATACATATTTATATATATATGCATATACGCACATACATATATATGTGTGTGCGCGTGTATGCATATAGCCATATGTGTATATATGCATGTATGTGCATACACACACATCCTCTTCTTCTCTCACATACGCGCGCGTATATATAACATGTCGGCATTCGCAATCGTCTTGGAATTATTTTAATTAAGTGCTAACAATGCCATCATTATTTACAGCAACAAGTGTTCTCTGCTAGTAAAAGAAGATTCCATAATACCATTTTAATTTCTCATTGAAGCCACATATCCGGTTTAGGCTATTTTACTTCACTTATGTCGATAATGCTATTTCAAGAATAAATTTTTGTCAGATGATAAAATTGTATTAAATCTAAAGAATTCAGAATTTACGACGAGTACCAATAAACTAGTTCAAAAATTCTTTATTGATATCTTCTATTACGTCATTTTCTCTGAAGTTATCAAAATCCAACGATGCAAATGTCATTCACTATTTGCGATTAGTTAAGAAAAAACATATTTTATACGAATTATGGTTCTATAAAAACAATTCAAATCAAGTTTAAAAAGACTGCTTTATTTTCCAACATTCTCAAGAGAAGAGATCTTGCTTTATTTTTAAACTTGTCCGCAGTATAAAAGAACTTGATTTAACAATATGGTGAATATTATATGACAGCGAAGCTGTCCCAACTGGTTGGTAGTTTATCAGTCGAAGGTAATCCTGTAGATTTATGTCAAATCATTGGTTCTGTAGCGATGTATCAAATGTTAATATTGCGGCCATATTGGTGCACAGTCTTTAAATTGCTGTTGTTGTTTGTTTCCATGTGAGTCACGATCGAGCAGACATATGATCAAACACTCGCTCGATGTGACCGTTATGTCTTTTGATAGATATAATTTATCTTAGCTTTATCTATTTCAGACTACACAATACAATATGTAATTTGTGTGATTTTAGGGGTATCGTTATCTAATGTGACCATTCCATATTTAGACGGGATGATGTCCTTTGAGGGAGACTTGACCATATAATCAGTTAAAGGCTCCTTCTATAACATATTGTGGAGAATGTTATGATAATTGTGACACACATAACACTCCTCAGCTGCATTCGAAAGCTTTTCCTGCCTCCAGTTATATCACCTATCTACCAATCTCTCCGTTACCTAGTTTATGTTAGACGAAGAAAATGTCAAACTGCGACAGAAATTTGCTGAGTGATATTTTCTGTGTGTTTAGATCTATTCCTATTTTTACTTCTTCACTTTTAAACTTTCATTCGTCGTTCCTTCCTTTTAAATTCGAGAGATTATTTCGTTGGAATTTGTCATTTTCTCACTTATGCGTTAATTATAAAGAAGAAAATGTGTTTATCGTATTTCTTTTCTTCCAGGTAGAATGAAGAAACATTTTGGTTACCCTCAAGGGATTATCCAAGACAAATTATCTTTCACGTCACACCATTCTTTCAACATTTTTAGTGAGGAACGATATCGACATTTCTTTATGTTGAATGAAATGACATGGGAGACATTTCGACACAAAATATAAAACTCAACGTGCAACTGATAAAAAGCATTAACACCTTATATAAATCCATTAACATCATAACTGACTGGTTTCCGAAACATTTTATTCTATAACTAGCAGTCAAAACTCAACTACATCCTTAAAACCGTTATATAACTCTTACTATTGTAGATATTCATAGGTGTTTGTATCGCAACATGGTTCTCGGCTGGAACCAACAGCAGGGTGCCTCGAAGATGTACTTTCCACCATAACGGCATAGAATAATTAATTTCTTAAAAATGAAGTTGTCTTTTTGCTGAAGTCTGGCATATATCTGAGTATTTTGCCGCTTATAAAATTAGCTAAACTCTAAAGAACTGGCTTCACTGCAAAAATTATAGTAAATGATGGATGTCAACTGAATTCAATAGTTTTGTCATGAACCAACAACTGAACATATACGAGTAGTTGAAGTCGTTAGAAATAACAGCCAAATTTTCCTCAATTTTTAACCAGAAGTAGATACACAACAAGAGGATGTGAAAGTCACAACTGCTCAGTCGGATGACCTGCGGTTGAATGATATCAAGTACAAGAACAAGCAATCATTTCCCGTTTATTTCCGACTCATGTCTCTACTCTAATCCGCTTGAGAAATAAACGGACGTCATCTTAACTAGTCTTCACAATCTTTCAATACATCCAAGGTCACGTGACAGATGTTTGATAATCTTAGATCAATAGCATTTTGGAATATTTAGAAAGTGACGTAGATAGACATTGCATGAAACAACTGTCATTGCTTTGGAGACTATGGTTAACAAGGATAATCCTTCTTTTATCATGACTGGATATGTTGAGATGTCATTAAAATTTAGTAACTCACTGGTCATTAGGGAGACATTGGATTAAGCTTGTTTGATCCTTGTTGTAATAGTAAACTATTCTTGTGTGGCCGGAATACACTGGCCGTACAACACATATAGGACCATATTCGACTGGGTCATTATTGAACAATACTCGTCTGACTGTAGTCCATTCATTAATCATTGAATAATGGAGCAGCTACAGTGATTACGTTAGAATATTCTCTTTCTTGATTAGTGGAGTTCGTGTCGTTGTATTTTGAACGTCTCTACATAATTTCTTGCGCGCAAAGTAAGAATTCCCCAGGTGTTACAGACAGTTCATACCTGGAAAGAAGACACTGGTTGAAGTACCTAGCGGAGATTGCGAAAAAAGTATATGTGAGGAAAAAGTGTCATTATATTCTCATTGCATATATTTCATTAACGATATATATATATATATATATATA
>NC_068992.1:65097219-65098905 GCF_001194135.2 Octopus bimaculoides
ATATGTGTGTGTGTGTGTGTGTGTATGTATATGCTATATATATGCGCCTGTCTATGTGTTTATAAATCTTTTGCCTAATACTAAAATGTTTTTATATATTACTTGACATAAAAACAAATATGTACACACGTACACCCACACCCACATATATTCATGTATACACACTCATATAATGTTATCCATCAATGATTTATATTTACCTTAATTCGTTTCTTAAACATTATTTCTCTTTAACATTGTATTTTCACATCTAACACAAATCTCCGATGTTTAAGTAATGTTTGACATCGGCATCTGTTGTAGCAGGCAACCAACGTCGTTTGTTTAAATATAAATCCAGCGAAAATTCAATATTTTAACAAAGGAAATAAGATTACTGTTCCTCTTTAATCAAGTTGGTAAAAATTAAAAATCAGTTTGTGACCTGAAACGAACTTGATTGTTTGATCGACGAGAAATACAGTTTTCTTTAGTCGCCAACATATAATTCGTGATTTTCTACATGATTTCACTGTGAATGTTTGATGTAAAATAATATAAGGTTTGTTATAATCATATATTTATGTCTTCTAATATAATTTCAATAAAGATATCAATCATTTCTACAACTATCCATCGAGTAAAATGACTTTAAGTAGATATTTTAAATATAATTATAAATAACGTCGCAATTACGTCGTTAAAACACATAATTATTTAATCCATTTTGAGACTTGTTTATAGAAGTGTATTTTTAAAATTTTTTATTTGGCTGTAGAGGAGATGAAGTCCTCGATAATATCAAGCTATTTAATTTACAAGAAACTACAACTGTAACATCAGGAATAACAACAAATATCGACCAGCCAATAACATTTATATGATAGAGGCAGCTCGTCCACTGACTGTTGGCAAATTTTCCGCTTCCTTTGTAACACATAAAAGGATAATAGATTGTTAAACTTATGCCAGTTAAATTACGTTTATAATTGATATTTCTGTAGGCAACATAGTTCAGTGATGATCAAAAAGCACACGATAAATGCGTGGTTCAATCCACCACTCGTGTGGTGGGAAGAGTTTTTTCTCTTTTTCGTCTGACTTTGGCCGTAAGAGTCAAATCTTAGTTTAAACACAAGAGTTTCTAGCTTTAAAGCGAATAAATTATATATGGAGGTGAAAATTAACATTTGTGACATTTAGACAATTATTTCGATTAGAATTTCAATTCGTTACGCTTGGAATCGTAGTAGAACTAAAACTACTCTGGTGTATTATTAATAGACCATTATTAATAAACATACGATAAAGAATTTTTAAAATATATTCTTATATATTTTTTTAATATGTTGTCTCAAAACTGCGATAAAATGTTTCGCATTAAAGAGGAAGCGAAAGAATTGAAAGTTTGTCAGAAAAGCGTTTAAATTCAGCAGATGTCGATTAAAATATTTAATATACGAAATAGCAGATGTTATCGTCCATAGGTGATATCTGTTATTACATATAACCGACTGTTACATGGCAGTAATTGTTATCGGTATCCAACTTGAGCAATCAGACATATCAAAAATTATGGACAAAGTCATATATATGTTTGTGTGTATGTTTGTGTGTGCATGCGCGTGTGTTTGTATATGTGCTGGTATTTGCGTGTCTATTACACACACACACACACACACACACACACACACACACACACACACA
>NC_068992.1:65099690-65102459 GCF_001194135.2 Octopus bimaculoides
TACCAAAAGTCACAACATTGTCATCAGTATACTGGACCAGATACTGCAACAGCTTGAATTTCAAGGACCCACTGCTCTTCAACATCTCACTAAGCCTGGGGTCGATGTCAAGAGTTCCGGAAGAATCTACCTCGCGACAAGGTTTAGTGAAAGTCTAGCAAATATATATATATATATATATATATATATATATATATTCATGAGGGGACAGGTAAAATCCAGTGTTACATTAGCAGCACCTCCTGCAGAAACCTGAGTAGCAAATTGTTGGAATAAGTTATTTCGGATTATTATTTATGAAGCACTGTGTCAATCATAACCATGTGTATCAGATTTGTATGTTATAAACCTTTGAGAGTGAATTACGATAATTTAAATTTATATCGTATCTCTATTTTGGTCGAGTCGGTCTTTTGATGTTATGAGTTTCGCCTGTGGATACTGAAAGTCTTCAGGCACGTTGCGATTTAACACTAAGCAAGTACATACACACACAGACACACACATATATATATATATGTATACATGTGTATATTCATAAAATATGGATATATGTATACGTATCAGTTCACATCATATATCCATATACGTATGTGTGTAGTTACATCCATGTGTGTGTGTAAACATTTAATGTATAGGGTGTATTCACCCAAATGTGCTAAATCTGCGATTTGGTATCGATCCTATCTTTGGAGCATATGATTTCATCGCATTCTTGAAACTAGTAATTCTTCTCCTATGCATATATAAGGTTTCATACCCATTAGCAAAAATCTATGCCATCTTCACATTTATCGATTTTATACACCAGCAGAAGTCGACAAATATCTAAGGAATATATATATATATATATATATATATATATTGTCAGCTCATACAACAGCTGTATTATATATGCTTTGGCCCTGGAGATGATACAGAAATTCACGTATGTTACTTGTACAGTTTAAAGCAAGGGAGGGAGATTTCACAGACAGCCTGATGAAATATTCATACCTGCTAAAACATCGTTCAAACTGGGAAGCGTTTTTATATATGCAAGGATATATTTACAATTAAATTCTGAAGCGACGTAGCGCAAACTGGACGATTGTTGAACTGAGTACCACAAGTAGAATATGTGATACGCGAAAAGAAGTAGCGCCTAGGTACGAACCCTGTAGCATTTTCAAAATGTCATGTACTGAAATACGACAAGGCATTTTCTAAGTAGTGCCCTACACTTGTTTCTGCCCCCGTTATACCATATATTATCTTTTGTTTTATCTGTTGTCTCGAGTTATTATTTATTGAATAAATATGTGTTTTTTTCCCTACAGCAATTGACAATCGGTGTTTGTAGGGTTACGTTTCGTTCCTTAGCAGTTTGTTGAAGTTACTGGTCGACTAAGGACCAGGCTTGGAAAAGAGAATAATAAGGATTGGTGTCGATTCGTTCAACTGAAATTCTTCAAAGCTATGCCCCAGCATGGCCGTAGTCTCTTGAAACAAGCAAACAACCAAAGGTACGCACGCACACGTACGTATGTATGCATGTGTGCGTGCGTGCGTCTGTGAATGTGTACGTGCGCGTTTGCATGTATGTATATATATATATATGTATATATGTATATATCGATATGGTATCTCTGAAATAGTTTCTTGATATCATCATCGTGTCTGGGATTGGCGGTATGCAATCTGTTTATAGCAGGCATTTTAGATTTAATAGTCACCGGGCAAGAAGCCAAGACAGTAAGTGTGTGCCTTCTTGAGATAAATCTTAAAGTGTCACTTTGCGCGGGGGTAAGTAGCTTAGGATTCGTGGAAAATTATGCTTTTATTGATTTCATTTTTGCAAGAATGAAAACGAGAAAAGACAGCTTCTTACTTTTAGATTATCTTAGCTTTGAAGCTTTAATTTTTGCATTTGCCAAAACCAGAGAGACTGAGAACATGTGAAAATAGAACACAAAAATTCTAAGGAAACATACAACAAATTGAAATATTTGGCTTAATTAACTTATCTTCCGTTCTTATTAAAACAATAGAAAAAAAAAGCCCCCAAAAACGAACAATATGTAGCATGTGTGTCTGTTGCGCGAAAATGGCTGATATTCGACTTGTTAATAATGCTACATCAATGGCCTACTTCTTTGTATGTGTGTGTGTATGTATGTATGCATGTATGTATGTATGTGAGTGTGTATGTGTGTATGTATATGTATGTGTATGTATATGTGTATGTATATGTGTATGTATATGTGTATGTATGTTGTATATATTTATATATATATATATGTATATATATATATATATATATATATATATATATATATATATATATATATATATATATATATATATATATATATATAGATAGATAGATAGATAGATAGATAGATATGCATATATGCGTACTTTTATATTTGTATATATCTATATAAGTATATATAAGTATATAAGTATATATAGTTATGTGTATGTGTGTATGTGTGTGTGTGTGTGTGAGATAGAGAGAAAGAGAGAGAGAGAGAGTTTGTGCATCTACAGTGCGTGTGAGTATGTCTTTGCGTTCGTGTTTTATAATGAAATGTTTTTTTTTCTATTCGTAGTTAAGAGTGGTGTGATGTCTAAAGATAAATTTCACCGGAAATCCTTCTAGATATGAAAATCGTGATTGTTTCAATATCAGCAGACATTATCTATCTATCTATCTATCTATCTATCTATCTATCTATCTATAACACACACACACACACACACACACACACACACACACACACACAC
>NC_068992.1:65102469-65104217 GCF_001194135.2 Octopus bimaculoides
CACACACACACACACACACACACACACACACACACACACACACACATATATATATATATATATATATGTACACACATTTATACATATACATACATGCGTGTATATCTGTAGATATTTATAGCTGATTATTTTTTAATACATCTCACTATATGCATGCGAATGAGTATTTTGGGGAAAATATCTTATCATGCCATGTGAATGCACTAAAAGACAGTTCATTAGACATATTCGAAACCTTAAAATAAACCTTTAATTGTGGATTGTCATAATATCGTCCAAACTCGCAACTTTCCAAATAAAATGGCTGCGTTTTATTCGTAAGCTTCATTTTTCTCGTCTCAAAATACCCAATCTTTTAACTTGTATCAGTTTCAGGAATTAGGCTGCGGCCAGGCTGGAGCACTGCCTTCATAAACGTTTAGTCGAATGTTTTCGACCCCAGTACTTACTTGTTAAAGCTTGGTACTTAATCTATCGGGGATGTAAATACACCAACATCGGTTGTCAAGCGGTGGTGGGGAACGCACACAGACACAAAGACACACAATCACACGCGCGCGCGCGCCATATATACGACTCTATAAGACTTTGGTCGGCCTGAGGCTATAGTATCATATACCTGCGTAAAGTGCCCCGCAGTGTGACTGAACGTGGGATCATGCGGCTGGGTAGTAGACTATTTATCAGACAGCCACGTCTTGGTGTGTTTCTTTTTTCACAATCATTTCACTTAAGACGAAACAAAAAAACATTAGAATTATCCACATCATGGCCTTCAAATTTTTTCCTTCTTCTAAGTCGAAGTAGAATATCAAGCGAAAAAATAATCCAAAATCCTAAAAGAATAATTTAGAATTTAATTGCGAGTACAAAAAATTAGGTAAGCTGTCTTCGATAATAAAATTAACTATTGTATTTTACAAAACGGAATAGAAAAACTTTTATTTTATTTTCACAATGTATTAGCGGAGACATCCAGATGAAATCACGAAAAATGAAAGAAACTACAGAAAAAAAAAGACGAAAGAAAATAAATATTTGATAAATACAATAACATATATGTAATGTGATAAAACGATTTTCATCTAATTTATTATAGAATAAAATTGCATTCATTTAGCAAACTTCTCTCGTTCATGACGTGAACCTGGTAGCAAAATACAATTTTCTCGAAAAACTAATATTTTTATTCAGTATATATTCGCGCACGCGTAGGTGTTTGTGCTGTACATATATACACATACATATAGATGAATGAGTGCGAACGTGGCTGTGTGTGTGTGTGTGTGTGTGTGTGTGTGTGTGTGTGTGTGTGTGTGTGTGTGTGTGTGTGTGTGTGTGTAGTGTTGAATAGTGTGGTTGTGAGTATGCAATATTTTATTTCATAACTACAAGCATATACATGGAAAAATATGAAGCTAACTTTGAAAAAAAACCCAACTGTTTTTGGAATTGAATAAAAAAAGAAAATTAAACGAACACACACGGCGCATACACGCACATAAACAAATAGATAAACGGATAGAGAAATGCAGATGGAGTAAGAGTGAGTGAGTGAGAGAGAGAGAAAGAATGAGAGAGAGAAACCAAACGAATAAATTCAACGCACTTTGGTTCGCTTGTCATACACACATAGACACGTAGGCGCGCACACACACATGTATATGTGTGTTTATGTGTATCTAACTGTCTCTCTGTCATTGTATATATATCTATATCTATATCTATATATATATATATATATATAT
>NC_068992.1:65104418-65104702 GCF_001194135.2 Octopus bimaculoides
TATATATACATGTATACATACAAGCGTATATATATATATATATGACGGTATGGGTGTGTGTTCTTTTAAAAAGTGTGACGCATACACATACACACATACATGCCACTCCCTAACATATGCCCACATACCTAATTACACACATACACACATATATACGTTCCTATAACTAACATCTTTATTGATCTCCTCTCTCAGATATATGAACGTTTCTTTCCGTTAAGCACACACACACACACACACACACACACATACACATACACACACACACACACACACGCATACAC
>NC_068992.1:65105365-65106549 GCF_001194135.2 Octopus bimaculoides
TAGTAGTAGTAGTAGTAGTAGTAGTAGTAGTAGTAGTAGTAGTAGTAGTAGTAGTAGTAGTAGTAGTAGTAGCGACTGTTGCTGATATATTAGTATCTGTGACCAGATACGAAGAGCTCGAAAATTTACGTATTCCATTTTAAGCTACATAGAAAAAAAAAATCGAGAACTGAAGAACACAATAGAGACAGCTAAGAGTGTCGATAGAATCCATCTCTGTCTCCTTATCCCCGTTAAACCATTCCGTATCTCTTTATATATTAATAAATCAGGTTCAAAGCATTTGGGTAACGACGAGTTTTGCCAATTACTTACGTTGTGTCAATATTTTCATCGATTCTATTTATAAAAATCGCACATCATTCATCTGAGAATTGTGCTTGTTCAATTCATATTTTAAAAATTGAGAAGGAATAAATTATACGCTTTAAGCACAGGGTTATGTATCAGCAAACTTTGATTGGCTGTATTTTGTGTGTGTGTGTGTGTATACATCGGCAGCGTATCAACGAGGCCTAAAGTTTCTACTTCACATACTCATGTGCACTTTTCATGATCCTTGGGTCACCGCCATGGGAAGTTTTAGTCAAACGAATTGACATCAGGACATTTCTTTCAAAGCCTGGCACTTGTTCTATCGTTTCAATGAAGCCGAACCATTAAGCAATGAGGACATGAACACAACAACACCGGCTGTCAAGCGGTGGTAGGGACAAACACAGACTGAAAGACACACACTGATTTTGCAACAGGCAAAAATGGTAGTTCTAAGGTCAACGCAATAGTTGTACGACAAGTTCGTAACCTCTTCGGCATGGCTGTTCCGTTCGAAGTCGATTTTACTGCGATTTCTAAGCCCAACAAGACATCTCTTGCTAATTAACGATGCAGAGCTGAATCCAATGTATTGCGAGCAAGAGAGTGAACCCCTACCACCTTCTAGTAACGGGACCGGCAGACCAGCCTGATTTCGGGTTATTTCTGGCTCTCTTCGGTACTGAAAACCTCGTCTGCTAGAGATTTCATTGGCTCGCTTCTGTTTGCGATATATATATTTGAAGCGGTTGACGAGAGGCAGAAATATCCCGAAAACAGGGTGGTCTGCTGGTCCTGTCGCGAGAGAATATGACTTCTCGGGGTTGAAAACCGTTCGAACGGACGGTTGCTAGTACAACTACTGTTTA
>NC_068992.1:65106717-65109011 GCF_001194135.2 Octopus bimaculoides
ATATATGCATGTATATGCATATATAGGCCCTAAATTTTTGAGGAGGTGGCCAGTCGATTAGATCGACCTGTGTATGCAACTGGTGCTTAATTGAAGCTCGAGGTGCACTTACTTGTAGGTAGAAGATATATTGGAATTTATGACATAATTTATACGCAAAATGGCACATAAACAAATTCTATGATCACATTTAGTGTAGCACTAAATAAATATTTTTTTCCCTACGGCCTCTGAGGTCTGTCGCCCATTATGACATGTTATTACCTGTTGGTAAATTCTACAATATATACATGCACGCATGCATATATATATATATATATATATATATATATATATATATATAATTACATGAACATATGTATGTGTATATACATATATTTGAGTGTGTGTATATACAAGTATTCACACATATATATACACATGCATAAATACATATGTAAACACAATTGCCAATAAGGCACACAAATATACGTACATAAAAGTTTTGTGTGTGCATGTGTATACATCATAACAAGAACATAAAAAGAAACACAGATGCAAGTATGTAACGGAAATAGCACATAACGATTGATATTGCACATGTATATCATCCATATACAAGCGATGTATACCTACATGTAAAATGATTCAGAGGTGCACACATACTTACTTTTGCATATATATATATATATATGCATTATCAGTGCATATTTACGCGTGGTTATGTCCAAACCTATGTGTGTGCGTTGGTGCACGCCTGTGAGTGTATGCTTGTATGTATATTTGGACATAAATAGGTTTGAACGGTTGGTTCTCAGTTCCTTTCATCTCCGCCGAATCACTCATTATTCTGGTTGAGACGAGTGTAATCTTCAAGGAGAAACTTCCATGCAATGTATAATGAACATTTCATAACTACATCGAAAATGCATTTGTTTTATTGTTAGTTTTCACAGTTTATTTATATCTTCCCGATTGCGTAAACATTATTTTGAAGCAGCTAAAAAAAATCTACAAAAAAAAAACAAACAAAATAGAATAAACGCAAAAGATACTGAATAAAAGATTTGATAATTTACATGTCCTTATATTTAATACAGACATAACTGTTTCGCAGAACCTTGCTTTAATGTTTTCCTTTCATATGATATTCAAATGATATTCATATATAAATAAACCACAACCAACAACAAAACACGTTTTGTACGCCATTATTTACACGAAAGCAGCGGAGAATACGGTATATTTTTACATTGCAATGCAGTTAAAACTGTCTGCTAAAATGTCATTTAATATATGAAAATTAGCATCAATTATATTGCATAAAAATTAAAATATAATGTAAAGATTTGAGAAATTTTATGTTCATTTTCAATCAGTATCTCGGTATAATTTGCCAAGCTATTGAAATATTCGGCAGCACGCTTTGCAGATAGAAATAAATGTATGGAAAGTACAAAATAATCTACTTCATATTTCTGTCTATCCGTAGTTATAATAGATATCATAGTGAGTATCTATGTAGTTGGTTGTGAGAGAGAATCCGAAATCGGAGCAAATCGTATGTAAATATATAATTGAAGAGAAGAAGAGCTTTATGGCTGGGGAAGTAGGAAACCGCCTTCTATAATGCAGCGATTTAAGCCAATTATATCTTATAAATAGATAATGATATATAGATAACAAAATAGCCTGAGCTTAACTATTTGCAGAAGCACCACGGAAGAAAATTACATACGCAAACAAACTCGTGCGTACCTGTACAAATGTTTAAGTATATATGTGTGTGTGTGTGTGTGTGTGTGTGTGTGTGTGTGTGTGTGTGTGTGTGATGGAGTTGGAATGTACGTGTATGTGTAGATTGCGTGTTTATGTCTGTGTGTTTGTGTGCGTATCTGTGAGTGTGTTTATGTGTGTATGTGCTTGTGTGTTTGTGTGTGTCTATGAGGTGTTTATGCCTGTGTGTGTATGTGTGTGTGTGTGTGTGTGTGTGTGCGCGCGTGTATGTGTGTGCGTGTGTGCGTGTGAAAAAAGAACTATAACGAGAGGACAAGCTGACAGTTATGATGATAACATAATTCTTTATTTCCTTCACGACCCACTCTTATAAAAATATCAAATATAATCCACAACATTCTACAGTTTATCCTTCGCTCATTCGACTGCAACGAATTCTTGGTTAAAAAAAAAAAAAAAATTACGAAAAGCCACAGAATTTTGAACAAACACTACAACTTTTTCAAAATATTTCGAAAAAAAACAAGCTAATTATGTTAAGTACATCCACACGTACGTACATAAGTACAGACAGACAG
>NC_068992.1:65109100-65112124 GCF_001194135.2 Octopus bimaculoides
CACACATTATATCTGTGCACGCACAAGCAAGCACACAGATGGCTAAACAAATACTGCTGTCTATGTAAAGGATCGATATGGGACCTGCACAAAACAAACGTGAAATTTTCTTCTAATAAAACCGCAATTTCTTAAAACAATGGAAGGATTCATTACATAATGTTGTCTGCACACACGCACAGAGGTCATGGTCGGAATGTCTTTAGCCGTGGGTTTTCTCAAATATGACTGACTTCCTCATGGCGAGTAGAACAACTTCAAGAACTTCTTAGACAATTAAGAACCAGAAATATTCAATAACGAGTGATTGGTTGTATTGATTTCAAATGAAAAACCAAAATTTTACTGTCTTACTCTTTCCTTTCCTGATAAAAAATATTTTATATTTATATCGTTTTGTTTTATATATTTTAATATTTTTAATATTGTTCATCTGAAGGCTGATGGCGATCTGGCTGTTCTGTTAGCACGCTGGGCAAATATTCTTTGCGACACTTCGTCCGTCCTTATGTTTTGAGTTCAAATTACACCAAGATCGACTTTGCCTTTCATTAAATTCGGTTCAATAAAATAAGTACCAGTTGAACATAGAGGTCGATGCAATCGAAATTGCTGGCCTGGAGTCAATATTTTTGATCGGTGGCAGCAGGCAAAATGCTTGGCGTCATTTCTTGTCCTTTCGTCTTGAGTTCAAATTTCACCGAGTGTTCGGAGAGGTGTGAGAGATGATCAGGTAGCTTCGAGAAACAGTGACCCCTGAGGTAACAGTGAAAGTACAAGAATGAAGAGATCCCGGGTTAGATTATGTCCTAGCAAAAAAAGGTAAGAGTGTCACGAATGGAAAAAAACTTCACTTCTTGAAATCGACCAGAGGTGACCTGGTGCTAAATAAAAAGAAGAACGTGATAAATTATCAACAAGCGTTGATATAGTACTGAATATCTATCGCACGTGGTACCTATTTTTAGTATGATAGACATGAGGGGGGTCATTCAGGATGAAGGGTGTTTTTATTGGACACAGCAGAGTGGACGACTGGTGAGAGGATTCTTAATGTCGGTAAGACGTGAACAACAACCACATATCACAGAATATGTCTTTCTCTTTCTCTCTCTCTCTCTCACTCTCACTCTCTCTATATCGTTCTCTCCCTCTCTCTTTGCTTTATATATAGACATTTACACACGCAGAGATATATGACAATATGTATATATATTCATGCATATATATAGTGTATACACATACGCACACATATATATATATATATATATAAACGTGTGTGTATGTGTGTGTGTGCACATGTATATATACATATTTACATGTATATTATTATGTATTAGTATGCATACACACAAGCATACATAAATGCATACACGTACACATATATGTATGTATTTACACGTGTATCCATTTGTGAATGTGTGTGTTTGTATGTATGAGAAAGAGTTTGACAAAATGTTTCACCCATAACAATGAGAGCAGACTGTTGAAGCCATTAGGGGAATAACGATAAAACGCTATTCACTCATGTTTAGTGAACAGGAATAGGAAACGTCGACGTCGTCTGCTATAAAGCAGAATCGATTGCAAAAATGCATAAAAACAATGAAACAAAAATAATCTTCAGTTCTACGACAAATATTTCTTCGGTGATGGAGTGTAACAAAGAGGACACACTCCAGGGGTGAATATCACAGATTTTACACAAGGTTATTCGCTTGATTATTTGCTTCGCTGCAAAAAACAAACGTAAACCTCATGAAAAGAAATGTAGCAATAACACGGATAATGCGAATAGTCATGCAGAAGACGATAGGAGTTCCTGCAGACCTCTGTAATTATATAATCTTTGAACACACACAGGCGCGTACATACACACACACACTTACACACACACACACACACACACACACACACACACACACACACACACACACACACACACACACACACATACACATGCGCGCACACACGCACACACAATTAAACACACATGCACTCGCGTACATACACAGAACGAAAAAGTCAAACATGTATTTTACATATAGGTATATATAGATGCATGTATCTGTCTGTCTCTCTCTCTCTCTCTCTCTCTATCTATCTATCTAACCATCTTTCTCTCTCATTCCCTCTCCATCTCTCTTGTTCTCTCTCTCTCTCCACACACACACACACGCACACACACACACATACACATATATATATTTATATTTATATGTATATGTATATATGTATGTAAATACGATGGGCCTCTTCAGTTTCCGTCTACCTCATCCACTCACAAGGTTTTGAACTCGGAATCATTGATGTTGGAAGCAAAGTTTCTTCCACACAACCATGTTATATGATAAATATTTGTACATCACTGCACTAATAAGGATAACTGTAAAAAATCTCAAAGCAGTTACTACATTCAACACACAAACACACACGCACCCCCCACACACAAGCATTTAATCTTTCTAATGAAGCCTTACTATTGGTAAAGATAAGAATTTCATGTTTGTTTTGGTTTTAGAATCGTCTCATTGTAAGTTGTCGTGATGTAACACATATTTCTGTACTTTAGCAAGGTCTTGGTGCCGAGGAGACGCATGCACTGGTTATCTTTCACTTCAGTTAATAATTACTTTAGCAATAGCTAATTAATTAATTGCTTTTACAAAGTCGTTTTTTGCCAGCCTGTGACCTTACCGAAGCCAGTGTGACGATTGTTCTTCTCCATGGCAACGCCCACTCATCGCTCTCAGGACAGATTATAGTGTCTACGTTCGTAGTGAAAGTAGGATAATATTTATTTAACCTTTTTATGAAATAAAGACAACAACCTTTAAATAGTTGCTGAGCAGTGTGGTGAGTACTAGTAGATGGAGAGAGAGAAAGAGAGAAATAGATGCAGAGAGAGAGAAAGAGATTAATGCCTTATAACATCAACTTAAATACACCAACACTTTTCTATCAGCATCTTTTCTTCATTAAACAAATTGTATATGACTTCCATATACAAACTTCATTTGAAAG
>NC_068992.1:65112617-65115370 GCF_001194135.2 Octopus bimaculoides
TAATATATATACATACACACTCATCTCCCCACGCACGCACATTGGTTGTGTGATAAATCTGTCCGCTTCTTTCCAATGGTAACTTGAAAAATATTTTAATCGTTTTATCGTAATGTTTTACGGTTTTACATTTGTAGCTGCGTTCTTGATTTGCAAATTTAGTTTATCGCATTTGAAATTTGAATGAATATTATCTGTTTTTAGACTTGAAGAATGAGGATTAAAAATGAATGAATATAAACGAACGAATTTATCTGACAAAGCAATGCACACACACACACACATACACACCCACGTAGGAAAAGGCAGCGAGAATGGGAAAGAGAAAAAGAGCGATGGCGGAGTGTTAGAAGAAAATGGAGGGAGAAAATAGTTTGGTGCAGAGACATGTTAATGAAAAGAAAGATAAAGTGACACAAAGACACAAAGAAATCAAAGACTGACGAAAACACTTGAACATGGTGAAACGAATACCTCTGGCAACATTGGTAACGTCGGAATTATTGATATGGAAATAATACGAATTTGAAAAATAAAACACAATATCCAAACAGAAAAAATAATATATGGGAAAAAGTGAAAACAATATGTTGACAAGCTAAAGACAAATTCCTTTGTTTCAAAAGCTGAACAAAAAAACGTATTTCAACGAGAGCAATATAGAATTGCCACTCAAGATTAAAATTTCTTTAGAAACCATTATCTAAGAGATTCCTTGGAACAATGAAAGTATCAAAGACAAATATAAAAGGAAAAAATACAAAAGGAACAAAACAAACAAAACGAAAAGCAAACTGTAGATGATATAAAAATTGATATATTTAACCTGGAGAATAAGAGAAAATATGGAACATGTGACTAGCACAAATTATTTAAAATCTATATTAAATAAAGTATGTATAACATATATTTGTATAGTTACAAACAGTGTAACTCATTCATAAACACATAGGTATATATAATGTATAGGTAAGCATATTTGCATGCACATTTCTCTCTCTTCTCTTTTATATATAAATATAAAGAAGAGTGTGTATGAGCGCGTGTGTGTGTGTATGCATATATTTTAAGAGGAATGCGGAAGGCGTGACAAATGAACAAAAGGTAGAGACAAGGTTGACATTTTCCACACTCCACTTCTATGTTCCACGTGGTTTAACAATAACCATCATAAATCGGATAGAGTAATAAGCAGGATGTGGGCCACCAAAACTGGAACACAAAAGACAATAACAGCATTTTAGGCCATATATAATGTACGCGAGTTTCAGTAAGTCGGCTACCGCTATTACATAGACCGGTTGTTCAAGTTCAAGTCACTTCGTCATCAGTATCAGCAAAACAATATATATAAACATAAATATGTGTGTGTATATATATATATATAGTGTTCAAATTTACAGTAAGCAAAAGAACAAGAATGTTATTAATTTGACGCTCGCAAAGGATAGAAATGTAAATAAACGGGACGAGAAAAAATGTACCGAAATCAACGGTCCAACATGGCGATATATATATATATATATACACATGTGTTCGAGTCTAGTTTCGGCCACTCTTCAATACCGACACCTCATCTGCTAGAAAGGGCAGTAGCTCACCTCTGCTCTCAATATATATAAATCCAATCGACACGCAGTACTGAGGAGAGATAGCCCGAGACCAGTCTGGTAAGCTAGAAGAAATGTGCTCTTGGGGCTAAAAAATCGCTGTTTCGCGAGAATTTGTCAGAAGATAATTCCTCACAGTGTCGCGCAGAAGGATCGGACATGAACTATTTGGCTGCAAAGCGAACCGCTTCACCGCATAGTCATGTTGTCTCCATTTTTATTTTGAGGTTCTTCCGCCAAAATAGAAACATTATACGTGTACATTCTTTAGTCGTAATTGTGATTTATATAAAGTTATATGATTCGTTTTTCACAATGGAAAAAAACCTACAGAAGTGGTTCTTACCCTTTGAGGCATAGCATCCAGAAGATGTAGATATGTATATTCCATTAGAAATAGAATATAATTATTTCTTTGTTATGTAGAGGATTTCCGCTACTGAAAAGCTGAAAAAATCGTAGCTTTTTCAGAGTTGAGAGATTACGAGCGCTGTACTAACTCCATCCCATCTCGGCACTAGCTCCTTACTAGCGTCGACCTAGCCCCACACTCTCGAATTCGCATTATGTTCTTCTTCCCTCGCATTGGTCTCACATTAAGTATATCCTAGTTCCTCACGAGCTGCGCATTACAAGATACAGTCTCTAGTTGAAAGATCAGATAAATTCTGGAAACCAAAACAAACTGGAGATGGCTTGCGCAGCCAAAATCTTACGGAAGACTTCCATAAGTTTACTTTGATTGAATGAAGACCAAGGTGATTGAATGAAGATCAAGGTGTTTGAATTTATCGATCTCTTCAAAGAACTCTCCTTTATTATTAGTTGTGTGGGTTTGTAAAGGCCAGAATAGAGAAACTTAGTAACCTAATAACTAGTAATATTTTGGCTGATTGCAACCTACAATAAAAACTCAATACGTCTGTTATCTTACATACTACTCATAAGAAACTTTATGATTGCGTTTTTCTTTGAATAATTACACTAATTAATCTAGTTATATTAATTATTTTATCGTATTTTCATTGGTTTTCCAACCATTAATTACTCTCTAACCTATATTCAGTTGCAATATTGTTGTTCACACACAATACACACACACACATATATATATACATATATATATATGTGTGTATATGTATA
>NC_068992.1:65115380-65117016 GCF_001194135.2 Octopus bimaculoides
ATGTGTGTATGTATATGCATATGTTTATATATATACTATATAATATTAAATACATATAATTATATAATATATAATGATGGAAGCATGTCCGAACTTTCGTGATGAATCATATTTTGTATCACAATTATCAGGAGTTTCAGTGAACGTATTGGGTAAATATTTAAAATCGTGTTGCCATAACTGACAGACGAAAAGTTAAGTGATTAAGATGTTGCCAAAGAATCGATAAGAATCTAGGAGAAATATAAGATAGACAGGCGCACTCTTTACGACGTGTGATTTCTTCATTAACTTCACAGACTTGTGTGTGAAGTTAACAACTTGATATCTGATCCATTATATTAACTGTACTCTGTCTTTGTTATCAGCAAGATGTATGGATCCAAGTTTTATGATAAGATGGCGATAATTGAAAGAACAAAACAATATCTGACGTCCTTATACTTCAACGTCATCAAATGTAAAGCTACGTTGAACATTAACTAGAGGATCAAGAAGTGTCGATCTCGAATTAATGCGAATTACACAGGCGTCAATCAACATTACCGCAATGTTGCTGCTGCCATAGATGCTGAAGTGAAACGATTGGGCTGAAGTACAGATAAGTGCGACACAAGGGGCTATGTTATCCTCTATAATTATAACTACTTCAGGAAGTTGTCTTGAGAGCACTTACACAATTGTATATAAAATTCTGCACTCAGTAATGTCTTATCCGTTATTATTAAGCTGACGACATAAACTTCGTATCGACGAGATTTGACGAAGTGAGAATATCCACTTTACAAAGCGAAACATACAAAATAATTCTCGAACTTAATGCGTCTGAAGTAGAACATGGCGTATAGTTTGAAGTTTTGTTTAGTGGGATCGAATGATACGAAAAGTCGAGGCTCTCTGACATGTAGAAGGCTTGAATGAGGGAGACTAAGAAACAAATGAGATAGCAGTCAGCGACAACTCAAAGCTAAGCTGTATACTGATTCTAGCGGTCGTAATTCTGAAAATAGATATCAGTTGGAATAATTCGAAACATGGTGCCTGAGCTTTATATAATGCGTGTCATTACGAGAAAGGCTTAAATAAAGATTTACAATTTACCTACTCATGTGTCGACTACCTCATATACAAGATTTAAGCAATGTTATTCATTACAAGTCTCGAAAAATTACATTTTATTTAAACTTAAAACATCTTACTAAACATGATCTAGAAACGTTTTCTGAAAGACCAACACTTTATATACCTGTATCCCAAGTTATAATATATTTTATATAACTATCTTAGACCATTTATTTGGAGTACGACCGTAAACTCACTTTCCATGTTATTATAGCTTATCATAAGGAAAAGAATGAAGGATACAACTGAGTGAGAAGAAAACCTCAAAATATCTACGCTAATGACGGGTTGTGCCAAGGCTTCCCGAACCAAAGACCGCGTGGTTAATCTAAAACTTGAAACCCTTAGAAATGTGAGTTCAAGGATCAGGAATGTTACGATTTTCAGCAATAGCAGAGTATCAGACCGAAGAGCGTGGCGGCGCTGAAGGTGATAGGATACAGGAAACATTCTAAAAAGACTGAGCAGCAGAGAATGCACATAAATACATAAATACGTATACATAAATACACAC
>NC_068992.1:65117106-65117394 GCF_001194135.2 Octopus bimaculoides
TATATATATATATATATATATGAGTGTGCGTGTGAGTGTATATACTCACACAATACACGCAAATATATATATACACAAAGAGACACACACACACACACACATATATATATGCATTTAAAGGTGTATATATAAAGAGATATGCAAATGTGTATATACAGGCATAGAAGATATTAGTTTCGTTATACGAATGGTTGTTATGCATGCTAAGACTGGTTCCTTGGAATGTGTGTGTGTGTGTGTGTGTGTGTGTGTGTGTGTGTGTGCGCGCGTGTGCGCGTGTGGTCTGCA
>NC_068992.1:65117404-65120780 GCF_001194135.2 Octopus bimaculoides
GCGCGTGTGCGCGTGTGGTCTGCAGTATAATGTATACACGTAGATTATCCCTGAATACGCTCGATGCATCTGAGTTCAGACATCAGCTTCAGATAAAAGGGAAGCCACCATATTTCAGTATTGAAATGTTTCAGCATTGATCCATTCCCGCAGCCCATTAACCCTTTCCTTAGCGTTAGGTGGCCGTAAATCTGTCATCGTTTTGTCTGTGTTACATAATGATATTGTCAATAACCGTGCTAGCAAGTACATTTCTAATTTAAACTCCTAACAGACATGAAAAGAAACCAGAATGGAAAATGTTATTTCATCTCGAAATCACGTTACATCACACCAGAATTAATCTACTTTTACAATGTGATTAGCGATCAATCGATTGGTATCCGCCAAGTCTAATAAACTTAAGAAGAAACGTAAAAACTCCAGCCTTTGTGGAGGGCAGAAAGGAAAAAGCGAAAAATAAAAAAGCAAAACAGTAACCGAAAACAGATGATGAAGTGACTTTTGGAGTGAAAAGGAATTGAAATGAATTTCCCCGACATAACAAAGCGGTTTTTCGTGCTACTGTAGCAATGATGATGATGATGATGATGATTATGATAAAAAACAATAATAATAATAATAATAATAATAATAATAATAATAATAATAATAAGAAGAAGAAGAAGAAGAAGAAGAGCAACAACAACAGAATACTCATCAATAGCAACCGCAAAAACAACAACAGCAACAACGACAATAATAATAATAATAATAATAATAATAATAATAATAATAATAATAATAATAATTCTATCCACTATAGAAACATGGCCTGAAATGTTTGTGGAGTGGGGGGCAATTATATCGACCCCAGTACTTGAATGGGACTGTTTTCTATCAATCCCACAAAGATGAATGCTACTCTACCTTGCCGATATTTTAACTCTGAACGTAAAGATAGAAGAAATACAACTAAGCACCTTGCCAGATGCGCTAACGAGTCTGCGAGCTCGCTGCTAATAACAATAAGAAGAAAGCTCCGCCAAGGCAACCCGAATGTCGTCTCAACGATTAGCCAGAGATGACTTTTTAAAATGAGAATATCTTAAATAAACTCGATTGCTTTCACAAAAGAGAATTCTAAAAATGAATCCGACCACTCTCAAAAATTAAGTAAAAGAAAATACAGAAAAGTAATCCAGAATCCTTATCCGGTACCGGATCGATCTCAAAATCTAATCAGTTCGTGCTAGTCACGAGGCCAAATAACCCTGGAAGTCTCGTACAAATCTATCGAACGGTTCTTGAGATATCTTGTCCACGGACAAATAAACAAAAACGACTGAAAATAATACCTCCGCCTTCGCTAAGGCGGAAGTAATTATTGCAACAACGACAGCAACAACAACAACAACAACAACAACAACAACAACAACAACAATAATAATAATAATAATAATAATAATAATAATAATAATAATAATAATAATATAAATAGTAATAATATTAATAATAATAATGAGAAGTAGGTGGAGGAGGAGGAGGAGAAGGAGGAAGAGGAGGGTTGGAGGATTATTGGAATAGTATACGTCCAAAGCAGATTTGCACTGAACATGCTCTGTTTCTTTGTTCAGATGAGACACAGTTCAAGGTTGGACGACAGTTTTTTAATTTGTATCCAAGTAACAAAGGTAAGAAAGAAGAGATTCGAAAAACAAAGGCTGTGATATAAATATTAATTACTTAGAGACACCTTCATTTCTAAAAATAATCGAAACGGGACAATAACGGTGCACTGTTACAATAAGACTTTACTAAAGGACGTCAAACAGCTCTGCATCCATCCGGCAATCCGGAAATAGAACGGACAATGCTTCAATAGATGCGTAATAATTTATTAAAATGTTATTTTGTGTGTATGTGTGAGTGTATGTCTGTGTGCGTGAATGTGTGCATTCTTTCTTGGCGCCTTGAATTTTTTCTTCAGCGAATCGACCTCACTACTTTTTTTAGCCCGGTACTTATCCTATCGGTCACTTTTGCTGAACCTCTAACTTACGAGGACGTAGAGAGACCAACAGCCGTTTTCAGGCTGGAGAGAGGGAGAGAGATGGAGAGAGAGAGGGAGAGGAAGAGAGAGAGGAAGAGAGAGGAAGAGAGGGGAATAGAGAGGGAGAGAGAGGAGGAGAGAGAGAAGGAGAGAAAGAGAGGGAGAGAGAATGAGAGAGAGAGAGGAAGAGACAGAGGAATTGAGAGAGGGGGAGAGAGTGGAAGAGAGAGGAAGAGAGAGGGAGAGAGAGGAAGAGAGAGAGAGAGAGAGGGGGAGGAAAAGAGAGAGAGAGGGAGGAAAAGAGAGGGAAAGAGACAAAGTGAGAGATCATTTCTAATTATTAGGAACCCTGAATATGAATTGAGATGTAGAGAAAGTGGGGTGTGAATGGGTGTATTTGTTTTATAGCACAGCAGTAGAGAAAAGATGGGTCCTGAGATAGAGAGAAGGAATGAAAAAAGAGCTAACGAGTTTGCGGGAAAGAAGAGAAGAGAAGATGGACCGGGCAATTTCGCATCAATTTAAAATTTGCACTATTACAAGATGTGCTTCTTCAATAACGTTTTAGCGATTATGTATAACTGTAGATTCACAGATGCACGAGAGTATATATATATATATATGTATATATATGTATATACACATGGTTAAAATTATATGGAGAACACACACAAACATGTGCACTTTAATTATGTGTGTGTGTACAGTTAAAATACTTATCGGCAATTTGTGAGTGACAAGACCCAACCTATTCGTAGCTGCGAGATCACTGACAGCGGTTTCCTTGGAAACGTAATTTTGAATAGTTTTTATATTTTACTTTGTTAGTTAATATTGGAATGGCTTCATCATAAATTTAGCATGAAACACACATATAACTCATATATATATATATATATATATATATATATATACAAACACACACGTGTGTGTATGCGTGTTCATGGTTGTATGTAGCTCATATAGAAATGCAAACATACTCCATACAAAGATAATGCAGCCGAGTAATTGAGAGAAAAATATGTTGTTTAGCAATTCAGCAAATAATATTTAAATGTTGTGAATACGTGAAGAATACATTGACGAACAAAAAGAAAGGAACGAAGAGGAAAAAGAAAAAAAGAACCGGATGAGAGAAAGCAAAGAAAATGGAGGCAGCGTGATTTCGCCATCTTGTTAAATCTTGGCATATATTTAATGATATTGATCATTTATTGTGAATATATAATTTCTTCTTGAGATTATATGAGAAAATATGTACATGCATGCATACCTGTATCTATAGCTAACTCTCTATACATAATATATACATATATATATATATATATATATATATATATATAT
>NC_068992.1:65120790-65121751 GCF_001194135.2 Octopus bimaculoides
TATATATATATATATATATATATATATATATATCCAGAAACATATATCCAGAAACATATACATACATACAATCTATATACGTGTACAAATATACATACATATCTGTATATGTATGTATACAGATATACATACATGTATGCGTGGCACCTTGGGAAGTGTCTATTATAGCCTAGAGCCGACCAGAGCTTTGTGAGTGTATTTAGTAGACGGAAATTAAAAGAAGCCCGCAGAATATATGTATATATATATATATATATATATTTATATATATATATATATATATATATATATATATATATATATATATATGTATATATGTATGTATGTGTGTGTATTGACGTGTCTTTGTTTGTTCCCCCCCCCACCAACATCACTTGACAACAACCGATGCTTACAAAGAATAAGTCCTGGGCTCCATTTGCTAGACTAAAGGCAGTGCTCCAGCATGGCCGCAATCAATTGACTGAAGTAAGTAAAAGTATAAAACAATAAAAGAATATCTATACACACATACACACACAGACAGACATACACACTCATACTCACATATATATTTATATATATATATATGTATGCCCATATAAAGATATATACATATTCATATATGCATACATGTATACATAGAGACCTATGCGTATGTATGTTTGTGTGTAGGCACGTATGTTTCCATGAAATATTAATCCCAACATCACTCAACGCAATGATAACTACAACATACCACCAAATCTTATTATTCACTATCTCGTCAAGCCCTGCGTTATTATTATATCTTAACAATAGGCTGTGCCAAGTTAATTATCTTTAAAAATCTGTTTAGCCATTTCTCATTTTCAATAATTGTTATTTTCCAGCATTTCTTACGTCCATATTTATAATTTATAAGCTTGTCATTGTTTTCTACCAGCAATAATATAATTTCGCAGTTTATATATTTGTAAAATTAGCTGTTTTAGAAACATCC
>NC_068992.1:65121789-65128746 GCF_001194135.2 Octopus bimaculoides
CACACACACGCACACGAACACTCATGTGCCTGTGCGTGTGCACGTATGCACCTGTGTGTGAGTATGCGTGCTTGCTTTCGTATGTGTGTATGTGTCTTTGTACGTGTCTGCTCTCTGTAATCTACCCACACCAAACAAAACATTACGCGAGCTGAGTGACCTCAGAGAGCAATCACTAAAAAAATTAAAAAAGAAACAATGGTTGATTTTGATTATTGACACCGTCTTAGAATATTGGTTTAAAATGTTGGGATCAGGTCAGCAAGTGGGGAAGATTGGTAAAGTCGATTACATGGACCCCAGTGTTCAACTGGTATTTATTTTATCAACTTCGAAAATATGAGCATGGTACATTTATGTTGTTATATAATCTAAAATTATGCCGTTAAATAATTTATGCTGTTATATAATGCATTAATAAAATGATAGCGAAACAGCTGTAGTAAATTGTGTTCTTCTTTCATACATATGCGACTCTTGGAACCAACCCAAGGTCGGATCTACAATTTATATTGGATTTCGTACATACGTGGAAACACACAGACATACTCACACAGACAGACACACAGACACACACACGCACACACAAGTGATTGGAAACAATCTTTGGTATTATCTATTCGCCATGTGTTTAATTTGCTAATACATTACATACACATATACAAAGTCACACACATACACTCATATGATATACATCCAGTCATTCTTACATACACCTACACATATAAAATTCATATATTAAATCGGTTTAGTCTACTTATATGGGAAAGCGTGCGGCCTATTGTTTCCGTGCTTGTGTTCACGGTCATGAGGTGACGAGTTGAATTATGGTCCCAGGCTGTCCTTAAACAAAGCGTGCAATTCCACGTTATTTCAGACTACACATTAGGAAGTGTACTCGAACCGGCTGTGGTTGCAGCCCCACCTCTCTCTTCATCTGCCACATTCTCAATGTTACGCTGAAACTAGCGAGGAATGATCTTGCAGTATGTCTGCTCGCAGATCCATAGGCATCTAAAAAAGTTCTGAGAAAGCATCATGCATGCTACACAGTCAAACACACTTGCGTGTGACAGCTACGTCTGTTTTTCCACTCTAAATATGAAATCATTAATCCGAAAATCAATATTGTTAATCGTATATTTAACCTATATATCGAAATGATTATTTTTTTTTCTACTGAACTAATATCATTTATCCTAAAGAACGATGTACTTCCTTTGCAGTCACTCAAATATTTACAAGAACAAGGGTAAGCTTTTCTTTACTTTGGGAGATATATCACTCAACAAAATTTCACTATACCTTCTAAAATAATTTTATTTAACATGTTAGATATATAATTGTGCTTCCTAGCTTCATGGTTCCAGGTTCAGTCCTACTGGGGATACTTAGGGGTAAGTGTCTCCTATTGTAGGCTCGGGCCAACCAAACGCTTGCACGTGGATTTGGTAGACGGAAACTGAAAGAAGCCCATAGAATGTGTCTCTTAAGGCCTGCAAACCTTTATACAAATGGAACACACACACACACACTCACACACACACTCACACCACACACATATATGTACATACTACGCATGTGTGTATGCTTGGTTTGTGTTTGCTCTCCAACTACCGTTAGACAACCGGTGTTGGTTTGTTTACACCATCGATTCGACTAAAGAGATCGATAGAATAAGCACCTGGCCCAAATCGAAAAGTAACTGTTGCGGCGAATTTGTTCAACAAAACCCTTAAAGGCAGTGCCCCAGCATGGCCGCAGTGTAAGAATTAATATGAATAAAAGAATAAAAATAAATGTCCCTCTCTTGTACTTGTGATATGAAAGAAAGAAGCTTTTTATTAAATGAGAGCAAAATACATATCATACGATTTGAGAATTATGTTTACAGACGTTTGAATTTTGCTACATAAATTACAGAAACAGACGGTACGGGTTCTAGAATACAACTGGAAGAATACTGGGTCATTCGTGGACAATTTATACTGCAAGAAGTCTATTTATGGAAGTTGTCTATACTTCGACAAAATCATGCAACATTTATTGAAGGGAAATTCTAGATGTTCTCTGAATATTAAGTAGCAAGGATAATTGCGACAACAAGTGAGATAAAAGTGATGTGAAATAGGAAAAAGTACAAATAAATATGGAAATTTATTCAGAAATGTACATATAGTATGGCATACAACCATCGTAGATAGTTTATAGTCAGGAGAAACGGTTGAGAAATCGGAAAATTCTATATGGCTTGATAGGAATAGAACACACACACACACACACACACACACACACACACACACACACACACACACACACACACACACACACACATAGTATTAATATTTGTATGCATACATATACACGCGCTTGCGTATGCGTGTGTGTCTGTGAGTGTCAGCAGTGTCCTTGACGTGTTAGAAATAACCGTCAAATTGTTTTTCAACTGTCAGTCCATAATCTGATGCATATAAGCAACAAGCAAACTTAAAGAGGGTAACTAGAAATGATGCGTACACTTTCTCTCAAAGCAAATGATCAGTTACACACACAGGTATGTCTGTGAGTCACCGCGTCGGCTGGCTCCCCATGTGATTGCATGGTATGCAAGCCACCAATTCACCCTGATAGTGAACCCTAACATTTTTTATTACTTTGATACAACATCTTGGAATTCCCGATCACCTCAGGTAGTGTAAGTACATAATTGAATTTGTAAATATAAAATACAGATAGCTATGACAGGTGTTACTGGCCATCTCCAAGCAACCGTGGCATCAGCACACCCTCACACACACACCACAGACACACACACACAGACACACACACACAAACACTTACACATATATAAACACACGTGTGTAATATGCGAAGCGTATGCGATTATAGATGTAACGTCGGCTGTATTTGTACTATTGCATTAGATTATATTTTCGTTGTTTAAAGCATGAAGATTAACACATCAATAATTAATTGATAGGATAATCTGGCTCAATTTCAGTATTAAGCAAGCTGTAATTGCAGTTTGCTTGTCTATTGTTATCTACAGCCAGGTTTAAAATCCGGACAAGCTTATGTCGAGAAAATACCTTCTGGACAATACATACAACATGGAGTTTGTGAAAAGAGAATGATCAATATTAATAAAGGAACACACATCACAAGAACTAATTGTAGTTTAGTTTCAAGCCAGCCTTTAGCCAGCAGACTATGGTCAAGTGCATTCTATCTTCGATTGTCTTGTGTGTCCCAGACATATTTTAACCGGACTTCATTATAAAACACTTCCTTCAATTTTGAAGACGCTACAATTTAATTTATTATAGCTTTGGCTGTTTTTTCCAACAAGTCATGCAGCCAGGTTTAGCTATCCTCGTTGGAAACACTTGGAGAAGTCGGCTGTGTAATAATTCCTATTAAAATTGTCATGAGAGTAAAGTAAACCTCGATATGGTGCATTCATAAATATAGGACATACTGCTATCATTAAACTGAATGACTTCTATCAAAATGAATATTTTAGATTTATTTTTACCTATCGCAATCAGAAAATGTGATTAAATTCAAACTAATCAAGGAGATTACTAATTAGCATTTAAAAGTCTGAATGACGTCATCAATTTATTCAGCTGCCATTTCGCTGCATCAGTGCATATGGATTATGCAAAACACACTGCTGCGAACGTTTGCCAATTCAAAGACATATAATCATTAAGAGTGCAACTCTATGAATTCATCGCAACTATGCTTAGAGTTGGGTTTCAACTAAATCATGAAATACATAAAAATGTAACGTTAATGAAATGGAATCTCTGGCAAATATAATTGAAGATGTTGCAATGATCCAATTCTATCGATCACTAATTGAAATGCTAAACATACAAGCTTCATATCACTGAACCATTTGGTTAGTCTCTTGGCGTAGTCGGCAAAATGGGTTCCAGGAGTTTCTAATATACTTTAATAGTTTTTGAATTGCAAAGAAAAGAATGAAAACATTGAAAATTCTCTGTTAATTGAATAGGAAAAGAAAGTTAGGAAAGTCTTGAAGAAGAAACTAATTTAATGTTCATTAACAATGATTTCGGATTCTACAGTTGGTTTAACAACCACAGTCGATATGGTTCCTGGAGGAATGATGTAACACAGATCAGTTCAAGTCTAACGTACTGGAATAATCTCAAAATCTGAGCAGAAGCAGTCCACCATGAAGAAAAATGTGTCCTCAGTATCTGAAAGTAGGAAACTTCGGAGGCAATTAATACAATCAGTGTTCATGTATATAAGTATTTAATTATCGATCAGTTATTGATTTCTATTTCAGCCTGGTATAAACATTGAAATCTTATTGAAAGCACAAACAAAAATGTGACTTGTTAGTTTCTAAAACCGACTGACCTGAACTTATAGTATACAGACCCAGTAAAAATAAATAATGTGACAACCACTGGGGAAACGATGCTTCCATTTCAACATTAAAAGATTTCTTGGTTAATGTTGAACATAGAACATACATTTGCTCGTGTGTAACAAATGCACTTACAGTTCTTAATAAAAGTATTATTTACAACAAACATGATTATCGTATCTATAAATCTGCACCTGAAAGGATGAATCATGCGTCAGCATCATGGGACACTGTTAATCAATCGAATTCCTTGTATCTGTATCGATATCTTCAGACAATAGTTTTTTTTCTTTTTTCCTAAGCAAATTACTAAAGTTATCAAATTGTCAAGTTTTCAAAAGAGGCATGCACTATTCTATGCAAATACTGTAGTTATTTAATTCTCGTGGGAATGTTTCTTTATTGATCAGAAAAAAAAACAAAAAAAAAACATGTTCAGACAGAAGATAATTTCAATTATCAATATTTCAACTAAAGCTTCAAATAAATCAGTTAAGACGCAGATGGCTCATTTTAGTCATTCAAAAACACACAGAAACTGTAACATGCTAACAATTCCACTGCAGCGACAGTATGTCAGTGACCAGGTCGCTGCCAGTGCGACAAAACGTTTGACAACGTGTAATACATGATTAAGTGAAGTTAGCAATTTCTGTGTATTGGAATGGTTAATATGTATTTTCCACACAGTAATTCGTTTAGTTTCAACATACAGTCTCAGATCAAATCGCTTGCCAAGCACGTACAACTCCAGAAATTCAAATAAACCTTGGTTATCAAACTCGAACTGCTTTAGACTTACAAAGAAAAGAACAGTACAATCAAATAAAAAGTCTGTTTATTGATCGAACTTAGGGTCAAATATGTAGTTGAATACATGATGGAAGAGAGAATTCCCTAGACGACAATTCTCTTCAATTAGAATCCCTCACCGCAGAGCAACAGTCATCTTAACCTCTAAACCCACCATCTATGAAAACGTTTCAATATTTAACGATATTGTCTTAAGGATAGCGATACTTTCCAAATATTTGACTCAAGTACAAACAACAACTCACGATAGATATGGATTAATGGCGAATGTTGATTGGCCAGTACTGGAATCCACGCCATATTTTACGATGTGGACTTCTCTTTATAGGAAGACGTCCACAAAGAAGATTATACTCGAAATAAAGGATTTTACATTCCAAAAGTGATATGAATTATTGCAATTTTATAATCGCCACACACAAAATTACAATATGGTAGTGACCGAATTCCTATTATATTTACCGTTACGTTCTGAGTTCAATTTACGCCGCGGTCAACTTTGCCTTTTATCTTTTCGGAGTCGATTAAATAAGTACCAGTTATGCACTGGCGTCGATGTAATCGACTTAATCCCTTTGCTTGTCCCCTCTATGTTTAGTCCCCTGTGGACAATAAAGAAGTAAATATTTATAGCTGTATAAAGCGGTGAGCTGGTAGAATCGTTTGCACGCCGGACAAAATGCTTAGCGACATTTCGTCCGTCTTTATGTTCTGAGTTCAAAATTGCGCCGGGGTCGACTTTGCCTTTCATCCTTCCTGGGGTCGATAAAATAGATGACATTTAAGCACTGGGTTGATGTGATCGACGTTTCCCCTCGCCCGAAATTGGTGGCCTTGTGCTGAAATTTGAAACTAATATTTACGGTGACAGAAATAAGTGTTTCAATCGGTTTGATCTCCCGTCATCCTCTGTTCTAATATTTAGGAATGTATTCGTAGTACCTGATCGTAGCACCTGATCCGAACGCATGATTTGTACTCGTGTGTAAGAGAAATAACCTTCGCGTTTACTAGTTCGCCAGCTTCGATTCTAAGTACACGTGCGGTAGCAAAACATCCATTGCCGATCGAAATATAATGTAAACGTACACTCAAAATATTCTGAATAATTAAAGTCGTATTTACAATGATAAATCATCTTGGATATTTAATGTTTAGTTATGTGTTTATCGAACGAAATATATTTCTGTAATGTATTAAAAGCTACATTTTATTATGGAGATATCTATTACTATAATACGTTGACGTCTCTATAACGTTCGCAATGTTTCTCAGCTAATATAACAATAGCGAAATGAAACATTTACGTTCAAATTCAGGGCGAAAATCAACTGAAATAGTTTACCATAACGAGATACGCAAAGTTAGAGAACAAATTACCGCCCCGTCCTCAAACATACACACACACAAAAAAAAACCAAAAAACAAAAAACGGGGGTGGATATTGAACCGAAATCGCTTAGGTAAGTAGATTTCTTTAAATTCGTAAAACACGCATTTTAGTTGTAAATCAAAAAGAGGCAAATCAACGAAGCAACAAAATTGGAGCATATTTCCATTTAAAAATGACATCATTAAATGTTAATCTATCTTAATTAGGAACTATCTCGTTCTGAATTTATAAGATAAAGCATGGAAATCTTAGCAACAACTGCAAGAAACGAGGCGAAACAATTACAGAACACATCTATCTATCTATCTATCTCCCTCATATATATATATATATATATATATAT
>NC_068992.1:65129256-65130867 GCF_001194135.2 Octopus bimaculoides
ATATGAGGGATATTAAGAGAAAAGAGAGACATTACCACAGTGACGCCATATTGAAACACCTCCATTTTCATAGCGTGTGTAAAATGTCTCAGTAATTGAAATTAACGAAAATTATATCAATTTACAATAAAATGATCTCTTTTAAAAAAATGAACAATTCATTTAAATAGATTCATTGAAATACAATATGATATACGACAAAATTGTTTATAGCAAAGCTAGGTAATGATAATGAGTGTCCCTCTATATGGCTGCTTGGCGAGCTAAAAACAGCAGTTAAATATCTTCGAAATTACAGCCTTACACTTTGGCTGTGTGTGTTGGATGATATATTGCTAAATAGATAGGTTCTGAAAGAAAAAATATTTAATTATAATAACATGGTATTGTAGTGCTTGAAAGTCTTTAATTATAAATATTCTCGATCAAAGATGACTCAGAATTTAATAGCAACCACAACAACAACAACAACGACAACAACAACAGCAGCAGCAGCAACGACAATAATAACAACTACAACAGCGACATCTACGACTCTCGCAGCAACAGATTTATAAATTGGAAAACAAAATACAAGTCTTTAAAACGGAAAGGAATAAGAGAGACACAGTTTACAAATACTCGCAGAGTGTAGATTGGGCTTTCTATATTTGGCAACATATAAAAAATACGAATGGTTCTAATGCCACATAACGTTGGCAAATAATCTTTACTAAATATATATATGTATATTATATATGGGTAGTGGGTAGCGACTTTCTTCACTGCTCCAGGGAGTGACGATCTTAATTTTACAATTCTGGTATCGATGACATTAATAAAAGAATATATTAGCATCAAATAAATATACAGGAACCCAACTTTTAAAATGGTTGGACTTGTGCCAAAAGAAAGATAATAAAAAATCAATATTTTGTTATCAACAAAACTATAACAAGTATATCGATGACATTTCTTTGGCTTAAGTTTTTCCCCCTTTTTTTTGCATAAACATCCTCAAAATAATAATATATATATATATATAAATATGTGTGTGTGTGTTTCTGTATGTATGTATGTATGTATGTACGTATGTATGTATGTATGTATGTATGTATGTATGTATGTATGTATACATACACACACACACATGTATATATATATTCATATATGTAAAGTAAAACGAGGTACTCAGAATTTGGATAAAAACTATTTATTTAGCGCGGTCACATCTTTAAGGAATTCATCGTGAATAATTTATTTTATAGAAAATTCATTCGTTTTGAAATTTGAAAAAAAATCTGGAGCTGAATTTAAAGCTAGACGTTTTGGACTGACACACACAAACACACGCACACATAAAAGGTATGAATTTTCTATAACAAAAATTATTTATGGCGTGTCCCTGAAAAAAGTGAAACAGCAAAATAGTTTTCAGCCAGATTCTGACGACCTCCTTTTCCTTGATATTTAAAATCGGTACACTGCTTGAAATAATCTGTATATACTTGCATACATACATACTTGCGTACATACATACATGCATACAGCAAACACAACAGCTACTACTACTACTACTACTACTACTACTACTACTACTACTATTATTATTATTATTATTATTATTATTAT
>NC_068992.1:65130877-65134540 GCF_001194135.2 Octopus bimaculoides
ACTACTACTATTATTATTATTATTATTATTATTATTATTATTAATAATAATAATAATAATAATAATAATAATAATAATAATAATAATAATAATAATAATAAGATTGCTACCTAGCTTAGTTGATAGCAAAAGGGGCTGACTGCCACGTAGCTCAGATACCAGGATACCCCAAAATGGCAGAAATTCAAAAGATAGTACTCATGATAACTGCTCATATCCGATGCAAAATAGTGTCTATGTAATCTCAAGTTTTAAAACAAACTCGTAATTTTCTTATGGTTTCTTAAACATTCTCTAGAACAACACAATGTACAAATCCAAATATATGACACCCTAGGCATAACACCAGCATGGACTTCTAGCTTCTTGTCTCTTGAGGTCTCTGGGTGATACTTGGAGCCAAATTGTACAAATGCAAAGTAAAAGTCAAACATCAAATAATAATAATAATAATAATAATAATAATAATAATAATAATAATAATAATAATAATAACAATAATTCTTTCTACTATAGAAATGTTGAGTGAAGGAGGACCGTCAGCTATCACGATCTCCGACGGAATTTGAACTGTGAACTTAAAAAATCGGAATAGATGCCGCTATTAGGAGAAGAATAACTACCAGAACTACCACGACCCTCAATAGAATCACTGCTATTACCATTAGAACGACAATCTTTACAGGCCCCTATCACAATTATCACAATACCCGGAAACCTCACCATCACGGTTTAACTCTGTATTAGGAACAACATTGCATTTCTGATAAATGACAACATAAACTAAGAAAAGTGCAATGCCCCCCACCACCACCACGGCCACCAGCATCATTACATTATCAATATCTTCCTCTTCCTTCTCCTCCCATTCCACCTCCTGATCAACAACATTATCACCCCAAGAATCACTAATTTCGCTTAAGATACCACCACCATTGACTTAATAATTTTCTTACCAAATATTTTCGCGTTTTTTTTCCTCTTTTTTCTTGTATTATATTCTTGAAGATTATTCAATATACTTTCAACAGCTGGAATTTGAACTTGCAAGGGCCAACAATTATCTGAAGTCTCTTATCGATCATTTAATACATCAAAGCCAATCAACAGAGTGTAATCGATATATCAAGAACTGATCGAACATTTTTGGTGCAATTATAGAACATAATGGACGATCAAATGTCCATTTTGGCAAGTAAACGAGACTCAGTAGAAGACTTTTCGGATACGCCATCTTGCAAGAGATGTGTGTATGTACACACACACGCATACATAATCACCCCCACACAAACACACACTCACTCACACACATCGTAAAGAAATAGGGATTTGTAATCCGAGTAGGTACGTTATTACCACGCTGGAATAATCCAGATCTGGCTAGCGACATCGAATGATAGATCTTTAGTGTCATAAACGTTGAGTTTGTATGATCGGTCACTTAGAATATATTTTAAGAAGAACTATTTAATACTTGAATCCTCAGTTCGCTTCATTCACTCAAACTCCATAGGGCTGTCTTCTTTGAATGACTATTTACTGCAACTGAATCAACGAAATGGCCATAAAAGCTACATTAAACGACATGCAGCAGAAACACGTGTCGGATTGGGATTTTAATGTGAATTTAATGAGAATAATACTATAATAAACAATCCATCCAACCATCCGTCCATCTATCTATCTATCTCTCTATCTATCTCTCTATATATCTATCCATCCAACCATTTGTTTATCTGGCAGCAAAACGGGAGAATCCCCAGTTTTGTTAGCCGAGGTGCCGTAACGCTGTTGAAGAAAGATCCAAACAAGGGGGACATAATACATAACTTTAAGCCCATCACTCTGCTCAATGCAGAATTGAAAATTTGGGCCAAGGTGTTAGCCAAGAGGTTGGCGCTTGTCATCGAGAAACTGGTCGACAAGGCGCACGTGCGCCGTGCTGGGCCGGAACATCCATGACAACCTCCACATGATGCGCTATATCATAGTCAGGCAATGGGCCGAGAGGAAACTGTCCCTAAAAGGTCGGGCGGAGGTGGCGAACACGTACAGCGCGTCCGTTATCTACTACCACCTGATCGTCGTGCCTTGTCCCGACTCTACCATCACCAAACTGGAACGAATTCTCTTCTGCTTCTTGTCGAAATCAAGCGTTCCGATGGTCAGGCGATCTGTTTGCTGCCAACACCCATTAAAAGTGCTCGGCATGCATAGTTGATGATACGCAGACGCGCGCTGAGACTGCGACATCTCCGACTCTACGTAGACGACTGTGATATATATATATATATATATATATATATATAGAGAGAGAGAGAGAGAGAAATAGAGAGAGAGAGAAAGAGAGATCTAAATGTGCACATGAACACATGTATGTGTATCGACATAAGCAATTTGAAGACCATTGTTCCATTGTAAACATCGCGACCCACTCATGTATATATAGAGAGAAACTCAACACAAGCACTCATATTTATGTCTTCACAAGCGCAGGCGCAAACACAACGCACGTCTATAGGTCTCCAAAGGCAAGCACAAGCGGGCGCAGACGCACAAACACCCACCCACAAGCACAATCACACGTGTTTATTCATCTAGAAAGGATGTACAGACGTTTATGATTACACATGCTTCCACACACATACAAATACATACCTATATGCATATACACATAATGCTGATATTACAGTTGCAGCTTTGAAGTACTTTTTCTAAATTTTCTCTTGTTCATATGCTGGGAATTCCGCCCAAACCTCATCAAGTTGCGATGGAATAAAGTGCCAATAAAGAGCCACCTTATTACACAAATATTACCAAAAACAAAACAATAGAAAAGCCTGGATCAAAAAGGTGTGAGTACTGCGCTGGATCTGATGTTTCAATATATTGATGTACAGCCTGTTTCTTATTCTATGACAACTAACTGAACTGAAGGTTATGTCAACTGATCTGTTATCAGTTGAATCACAAATCACTGCATTTGAAAAATGTCGATCGATAAGCTAGTAATTCAATATTTACATCGTTATTTGCTAGTACGGAGATGATATTTAATATTGTTATTATATTTCCCAATCTTTCTATCCAACAATATTACATATTAAATTAAAAGGTGTTTGTGTTTGTATTAGAAAACAATATTTTATCCGAAAATGGTAAAATCAAGCATTAAATTTCATTTCCTTTCAGAAATAATTAAATTTCTTCAAGAAATACAATTTACTTGTAACCAAAGAATTAAAGAATTGAAATCTCAGAATTTATGAGATATTTGAATATGTTCATTTTTTTTTCATTATTATTATCATTTGTTTTTGTTGTTCTTTTCGCCATTTTCACAGCGGAGGAATTGCAAAACTTATGGTTTTATAAATTTGAAGGCTTTGAAAATTGAAAGGAGAAAGACAGGAAATCATTCTGAAATAGGAAACCTGTCCGAGTTGTTTGCCGAAAACAGAGGAACTTGCCCAAGGAGTGTAGGCGGCTAGCTATGAGCCTCAAAGCTGACCACCTACAGTTTTTTCTGCAAAATAAGCGTAGATTATCCTGTTCAGGCTATATTATTAGCATTATCCTGCGTTTGAGAATTTAAAATCACTTCTTTAACTTTCTAAGACATCTCAACGCTTCTAAAAGCAAACTTCGTTTGTTTGTTTACGT
>NC_068992.1:65134753-65137664 GCF_001194135.2 Octopus bimaculoides
ATATATATATATATATATATACATATATATATCTATATCTATATATATATATATAAAGAGAGAAATAGAAGGGGGAGAGAAAGACAGAGTGAGTGATACACATACGCAATACTATTAAGGTGTGACGATATAAAATAATCTCTCATACATTCTACAGACTCTTTTTCCCCTATTTTGTTTGTTTTTTGAAACTGTAATAACCATTATTTTTTCATTATGAAATCACCCTGAAAATTGAATATCAAACATCTAACATGATTTAGTTGCATTAGAATTATCAAGTTGTGCATATGTAATCGGATAGTTTTAGCCTTACACTTGATTTGCTCTTTTTTCCGATCTATTACAATAAATATGCCGGAAGATGTCTTACTTAAAGCTATATAAACACACACACACACAAAGAGAGATATACACACACAAACAAAGAGAGAGATATACATAGATAGAAAGATAGAGAGAGACCGACACATACACACATCTATGTATGTGAGAATGTATGCATATATATACATATACATCTATATATAGTGTGTGTGTGTGTGTGTGTTTGTGTGTGTGTACGCATATATGTGTATAACTGAGAATATCACGTTGCTAAGTTGGCTTTAATTAAGGCATTTTTTTGCCGATGTAATCGTAATCCTCAGCTCTCATGTCGACTTCCGGATAATCCAACATCTGTGTCAAGGTCTGTATAGATTTTTTCTGATCGACCGCAAAGTTTTCAGAAAGTGTAGTCTGCTTAGAGCACAGCGTTAGAAGAAGATAAATAGATAGATAGATAGATAGATAGATAGATAGATAGATAGATAGATAGATAGATAGATAGATAGATAGATTGGTAGACAGACAGACAAATATATAGATTGATAGATAGATAGATAGATAGGTAGACAGACAGATAGATAGATTGATAGATAGATAAATAGGTACATAAATAGAGAGAGAGAGAAACAGTATATAAATAAATCTGGCTCGGTTTTATGATTCTCATCTTTAATTGCGAAAGGAATGGGATTTCTTTTAATTAATATTCATTAGCAATCATATAGCGAGGCAAAGTGTGCGTACAAACCACTCAATTGTAATCTTAATACAATGTTATCACGCTACGTTGTTCATTGACATCACAGCGGTGTTAGCGATATTCCCTTTGCTCCATTCCATCTTCGACATTGAAAATAATTATTTCAAACTTTAGAACATGACCCGAGGATCACACGCAGTGTGTATGTGTCGCAATGTTGTGGAAGTATTTCATCGATTCCAGACGAATGTAGTGTAATTTTGACTCAACCAAGAAAAGAATTAGAAATCCGGCTATTCGTCCCTGCCAATCGGAAACCAAACAAATCCAATCATATATCGATATCCTATACACACACACACATGGCCCTCAAATTGGATGGAGCATGTTGAATATATTAAACAAGCCAGCAATATAAGATCGCTGTATATTTTATTGATTCCTGGGAGCATGAAATGAAACGTCGTTCGGCCACGGTGGGATTCGAAATCACATAAAAAGATTATATATTTAAATATGGAAAAGCATTTCACCCAGCCCTCCAAAGATATATGATATATTAGCTTGTAATATAATGCTATAAGTAAGGCAACGACCTGATAGACCTAGAAAATACCGACAGATTTAATGGTTCCATAACCAACCAATATATCTGTAGGTCTAGATCTGTATCTGGAGTTGACCTTTGATATTATGGAACTGAGAAATGCATGTGATTCAATACCTTATCCCCATAGCTGTATAACTCTAACGCATCTCCATAGTTCAATGGTCATTCAATATAGTCATATTTATGGTATCTCGATACATGTCTGATTCTATGGCTCTGTCTCTCTCTCTCTCTCTCTCTCTCTCTCTCTCTCTCTCTCTCTCTCTCTCTCTCTCTCTCTCTCTCTCTCTCTCTTCTTTCTCTAACGAAGATATACAATTTAAAAGTAGCATATTCCTCTAGTTTTATGACCTTACATTATCTTTACTTCCGTGACTCTATAATGTTTCTCTGCTCCCAGACCCTATCGCATTTTTTTACTGTCCCTTGGCTTCGTGATATTCCGATATAGATTCGGAAATGGATACGGAGAAAGATAATTTAAATATTATTTTAAAAGAAATAAACAATTTCCAAAACTAATAAAAATAAAAATGGAACGTAGATTACATTTCAACATTTCATAAGATGATCGTCTCGATGGCTGTGTTTATTGGAGAATTTGAAATGTTCAGATTCTTAGCAAGGAAGGTACTAATTTAATTGGCTTCAACGTACATTTATATCCGGTCGCAGACATGACTCCCGGGAATTCCCGCATCATCTGTTTAAGACTTAAAGATGTTAAGGATATTTCAGTGACTTATTTTCTACACCGATAGAAATACAAGAATGTATTTATCAATATATTTATCTTGAAAGCAGATGATTATGTTTCTGAAACTAGAAGATCAATTAGCTGATTTACTTTGTAAACTAACACCTGATTAATTAGGATATCAAAATCCTCCATATAATCATCATTAATTAAACCTTTAATTTTGATTGATGTTCCTTCTTATCTTTCAAACGAGGAAGTTATCGATTATATTTGATAAAAAAAAGAAGCAAAACCCCATATCAGTAAATAAAAAAAGGGTTTTGTCAACTGTATAATGATGTTAAAATGATGATTGCATGAATGCATGAAGCTTATTGCTTTTATTTTGAATTTTTTAAGGTGAGAGATTTCGCTTATGTGTCTGGAATTAGCTTTAATTAGACATTCTGTCTAATTCGGTGTATGTATGAATGTGTGTGCGGGGTGTGTTTGTGTGTGTATGTATATGTGTATATATATGTGTATATGCGTATATATATATATATATATATATATATATATATATATATAT
>NC_068992.1:65137974-65139418 GCF_001194135.2 Octopus bimaculoides
TATATATATATATATATATATATATATATATATATATATTCTGTTGTTCTGCGCACAGACTCCGTTAATGACAGTATTTGTTAAGGCTGTTCAATATTTTCAATCGATCAACAGACCGACCGATTAAACGGGTGTATGAACGCATCTACAAGGCGCATCAGGAAGAGCTCTAAGTCAAGGATGTAAAAGTAAATAAATATGTATATGCGATATATAAATGTCTTGTATTCTCTGTATTCTGTTTGAAATCCAATGAAGTGAATAAAGGTTTCAGCCATTGAGTGATGTGCTTTATTATTGCTTATCTTAATTAATACTGCATGTTCCCTATTATTCAATGTGATTGGCCAAATCTGGACTGCACCAGCGTGCTCGGGTTTTCAAAGCTCTAAAGGAAGTGACAAAGCAGCATATTTCGCATATTTTGCTTTATGAGTTCAATAAAGGCAACAATGCCACGGAAAGTACGAGGAATATAATGCAATGTCAACGGTGGCTCAAGAAATTCCGAGCCGGAAACTACAACCTAGAATAGGAGCCTTGTCCTAGAACATATGTACAACTAGAGAAGGACATCCTGCAAACTCCGAGAAACAGAGGAGAAGCTTGGATTTGGCCATTCAACCATTTATCGACACCTGTGTGCCATCGAAAAAGTCAGCATATTGGGGCAGTGGGTTCCTCACAAACTTTCCGAGTCTAATCGTGCCCAGAGAATGAATGTATGCTCTTCTTTGCTGCGACATCTCACGAATGAATCATTTTTGAACCGAATATTGACTGGCAACCATTGTTCTGGCTACCATTGTTTAAGAATGGGTTAGTCCTGCACCGGCTGAGCTTACGTTGCTCTTGAATCTTACGTCAGTCCTCCTGTAGTAGCTGTATCTCTATTGCTGTTGTGTCATAATCCAGTACATCTCTACTCAAAGAACTTTCTACCGTATGCCATATCTTCTTTCACACATAGAACTACATACTCCAAAATGGCGGCTTGCCTCATTTTAGAAACATAAATCGTGTTTTAATGGAGATTTTAGTCGCCATTTCTAATAAATTATGAGTAAAACAGTATTTAGGTACGACCTTTAACCTTCTGAATTCAAATCCAGCTGATATTAGTTTTGCATTTTATCTTTCCCAGATCGATAAAATTTAGTACCACCCAAATATTAGGATTGATTTAAAATTCCTATAAAACATTTGGAGATGTGGAAAGAAGTATAAAAACCGAATATCATGTGGAGGAGGCACTCTTTGTCACGTGCACCGGCAGTTGACTCGTATTTACGTCATCTGTTCCATATAATTTATTTCCACTTACTGTGAATTTTGGATGTATATACATGCATATATATATATATATTTACATACATACATTCATATAACATATATATACATACATACATACATACATACATACATACATATATATATATATATG
>NC_068992.1:65139486-65142790 GCF_001194135.2 Octopus bimaculoides
TTTATATATAATTTTTCATACATATATACAGACATACATGCATATGTGTATGTGTCTGTTTGTGTGTCTATATATGCATGTATGTGTATGTATGTATAAATTATTGGAAGATATTAATTTCTTCTGTGACAATAACAATCTTATTTCAACTGTTCCCATTGTTTCGGTGACGTTTTCATATATCCCATGAGGCGTTTGGAAATAATTGCATTTATTGTCAACTCTGCAATTCCAATATTGCCATTACAAAAGAGTTCCATAAAGTAGTTGTATTTAAGACTGAATATATGACATTCCAAAATATAAAATTTAGAAGCTTTCGAATAGAAACGGAAACAGCTATCGTTTGATTGTTGATCGAGGGTATTTCAAATCCAGAGCCTCTTTCCCCTCTATAAGGATGTCTCATTTTGGCCCAAAATCAGCACTTTTCAAGGAAGTAACTGATAAAATGCACTCTAATACTTAACTGATACTTTATTTCGACGTTTGAAAGGCTGGAATTTGAACTGAAATGGCCGTGGTTGGGCCGACTGGTATAACAGGTTGTTACCTTTTCAGGGAGACTCAGAATGGCACAGAATGTAACAAGGTGGACTCTTTGAATTACTGATGCTACTCATTTTTTGCCAGCTGAGTGAATTGGAGAAACGTGCAGTAAAGGACCTTGCGCAGGGATACAGGGCCCCGTCGGTAATCGAACGCACCACTTTGCGATCGTGAGCCAAATGGCCCGAACCGCTAAGCCACACACTTTCAGAATACAAATAACCGGAAAGTATTCTAGTTATGCGTTCCATCACCAGGAATTCCGTCTAAGACTGTCGTATTGGATATCGGAACACGAAAGGATACATTTTCTGTTGCTTAAGATCAAGCAATTTAGTGCTGATCGATAGTACTTCGACTGATGACGTAGCGCCACATCTTACCTCTTTCGATAAAGTCTCATATTACCCATACACATGATGTCCATGGACGGGAATAATAAACTGGAAACACGGTTATGTAGAGATAAGTTAACAGGAAACGAATTCAAACTCCAGGCTATGGACCGAAAGTGAGGGAATAGTGTGATTGTATGAACCTACATGGTTTAGTGCTATTATATGTCATAGCCCCGGGATATATAGAGAGTAAAGTGGAATCTAGTTGGATTCGATCCTAGAATATAAAATGGCATATTCATTAGCCTTCATATTTTCTGCAAGTGCTCTACTCTCTCACTTTCTTCATTACTGATTTTTGTCCAAGAGTATTTCAACTGGAATGAGTTCATATATAAGCAGTGTGATATTAATGAATTTTAATTTTTAAACTGTTTGATTCGTTAAAAGCCTTCCTCCAAAAGTATTGGATCCAAATATCTAATGTGGTTCTTCAGAATTCTTAGATTAATTTTTATTGACGATGACAAAATGTTTATTAATTAATGATAGATTCAATCCAATTAACGATATATTTACAGAATGGAGTATAATGATATCAATTTAATGACAAGAATTTTAAATAAAATTTAATGCGTACAGATTTAATATAATGATTCATAATTTTCAATAACTTGATTGCTTGTTTTCATAAGGAAAACGTGAACGCCACACCACCTACTTCTGAATAAGTCTGTAGCTGTTGTCTAACTCTCAAGTGAATAACGTAGGCTTCCTTTTTCAACAGATGCAAAGATAGATTGATTGCAGACTGAAGGAGGAAATGAGTTGCTGTAACACACTTTCACTTTCACTTTCGGGTGGTGGTATTAATGGAGTTGATGAGGGAAATTGCATCTTGTAGTGAGTGATCTAGTATCGCCGTTTCTGTAGGTGCACGCACGAGTGTGTGCATGTGTGTGCGCGCATCTGTGTGTTTATCATGTGCTTATCAAATGGACAAGATTATGTGAGTACAATATATAAAATACGACAAAAAAATAAAGAAACCTCAATGAAAATAATGTGCTGTGGGTAACGGATAAAACGGTTGCCCGCTGCTGATTCTGCTGCAAAGTCTCGTGTGTTGAAGCATATTCTGTTATGTCTGGGGAGAGTCATTCTCTTTTGGTGCCTTATAATTTAACACACCCACCGGTAACATTCCCACTTATTATTAATTTTTATTTTTCTAAAAGGTTACAAGACGCAACGAAAATGTTATAAAAATAAAAAAAAAGAAATAAGTGAAAATTTTACCGGTGAGTGTATTAAATTATAAGGCACCAAAAGAGAATGACTCTCCGCAGACACAGCAAAAAATATATATATATATATATAAATAATTTTATATATGTATGTATGTATGTTTGTACGTACGAATGTATTCATGTATGTATGCATGTATTCCTTAAAAATTTTAAGATAAGACAAATATTTCAGGTAAAAACGTTTTTACTTAAAATACCCTTTCGCTCCCTTTTTGTGATCAAGTTCTCTTCGAAAACTTTCTTCCTCGCGGCAAACATTTTACATTCCACTCTTTCAATTAAGTTATATCACCGTAATGATTAGAAATTAACTGAAGTCATAAAGTTACGAAACAACGATTTATCAACTGCTTAAATTCGAATCACCAATTGTGAAAATATTAATATTTGAATTATTGAATTCACAAACACAAGACACAAGATCACGTATATAACAAGATTCAAAACACTTTTGATCTCGCAAAATACACGACAAGGGCTTACATTTTAAAAGAACAACTTAAATGCAATAAAATATTTAAAATATTTTCAGTAATCCTAATGACTTTAGTAAAATTTCAAATTTCAAATTTGAAATAGGAGATATGTAATGGCCTGGAACGAGTTGCTAATTTAACAGACAAACTTAATTCATCATCAGGAATTTCATTTTCTTTTCGTTTAGTTTTTCTAATGGACGTGAAATGAAATGAATAATTTATCTCCCCATCCATGTCACTTAATATTAGATCGGTATTTCTCTTCATAAAAAGTTCAAAGTAAAATTTGAGGATATTTCGAAATAGAAATGAGAAATATTTTATGATTGTCCCGTAGGTGAAGGATCATGTTCCGTAATGCCACCAGCTGAAATATCAATACATAAAGGGCGATAGTGGTGGGGGAGGGGTGGTAACGGTAGAAAGAAAAGAAAGTGGAAATGATTAAACATTGATTTTGTATTGGTTAGAAAATGAAAATTGTCTTGAATAAATTATGCAAATGATTCTGCGGTTGGGCATGAATATATGAAACACGAAGTAAATCAAATCTTTTTCGACACATTTTTAGAGGGAGGAAGAGAGAGAGAGAGAGAGAGAGAGAGAGAGAGAGAGAGAGAGAGAGAGA
>NC_068992.1:65143704-65148148 GCF_001194135.2 Octopus bimaculoides
ATATATATATATATATATATATATATATATATACACATACATAAGTATGTGTATGTTTCCCCCACAACCACCTGACAACCGGTGTTGGTGTGTTTACGTACCTGTAATTTCGCGGTTTGGCAAAAGAGCCGTGTTACCTGACTTTCTTACCTTTTACAGTTCGTAATGGACGCTTCCCAAACCAATAATTATTCTCCAGCTGAGCTAATTTCTCTAAATGTGTAGCAGTTAATTTAACCAAATGCCAGTCAGCATCCAGCTAAGATTAATACTTGTTTCTTGCAGCTGCTCAACACTGTTTCTCCATTAAGAGTCTAGAATCGATTAGCACTTCGGTTAAGTGTGCAGTTGGCTCAGTAGTTAGAGCGTCGAGCTTACGATCATAAGGTTATGACTTCGATTCCCGGACCGGGCTGCGTGTGTTCTTAAGCAAGACACTTTATTTCACGTTCCTCCAGTTTACTCAGCTGTAGAAATGAGTTGCGACGTCACAGGTGCCAAGCTGTGTTGACCCCTTTGCCTTTCCATTGGATAACATCAATAGTGTGGAGAGGGGAGGCTGGTATGCATGGGCGACTGCTGGTTTTCCATAAACAACCATGCCCGGACTTGTGCCTGGGAGGGTCACTTTCTAGGTGCAATCCCATAGTCATTAATGACCAAAGGGGGACTCCTCTCCTCTTTTCATAGGAGAAAGAGCAGTGTCCTTATCGTTCTCACTGCCTTTTTGTTTGGTGAGAAAAAGCACAGATCTGGCCTAAAGACATACAGCAGAGTGAATCCATGTAGACACTCTAGGGTCACGTGGTGACATTAAACCGGGACACGAATTCGGTTTAATCTTACCCAGTAAACAGTCAGACGAAGGCTGAATATGTTGCCACAGTTCTCACTTCCAGAGTCAATGGAAAAATGAAAATATGTAACCTTGTTTTTTGTGTGTTTCTTTCATTTCTTTATATACAAAATTTACTGTAATAAAAGAAAAGAAATTCACTTAAAACCTCTACACACGCCACTTTCTCACTCTTGTACCAATTACTGGAAAATACAACAAAACAACAACAACAACAATGAAATAAGACTATGGCTATGTCATACACAATTCAATCGATCTAGCCTCTGCTTTAATTCAATAACCAGAAGCTTTAACACGTTCTTACAAAAAAATAAAGCTCTAATTTGACGATCAATATATTCTTGAAATAAAATTTAGTGAAAGCATTCTTCATGGCACACACTTTCATCTTTCATTCTTCCATTTCTCTTCTAGTCTCTCCATATTGTTCCTTCGTCTCTCTCGCATTCTCTTTCTCTCTGTTTCCCTTTCTCTCTCTCTCTCATATATATTCTTATCGTAAGTCTCTATCTATTTCTTTATCTCTATATCCTATCCACCTCTCCATGTTTAAATACATTTTCTCTCCTCCTTTCTTATACTATATCTCTGACTTTATCTTAGATTCCTCTGTAAGTCAAATTATTTATTTCTCTGTTCCTGTCTGTCCGTCTGGCTGTCCGTCTGGCTGTCCGTCCGTCATTCTGTTCCTCTATCTGCCTGTCTGTCTCCCCCTCTCCCTCTTTATCTATCTATCTATCTATCTATCTATCTATCTATCTATCTATCTATCTATTTATCTATCTATCTATCTATCTATCTATCTATCTATCTTCCTCCGTCTTCCTATCCATACACAATGGTAGAATGTTTATTTGCATTCTGCCATTCTAGTGTTCAATTACCGCAAATTATTTGGACTTTACAAATAAGCTTATTGAATTGAAGATCGATGAAAATACAGAAGACTCACAGGGTCTGCGAAGATACTACGTTAGCTGCATTTTAGAACAAAACGGAAAAAGATGGGGCCAACAACTTTTTCAGGGTCTTCGTTACTATTTGCAAGAAGATAGGAAATCATTCTTAGACTAGTGACCTGGTCTAAACGATAATACAAGATCGGACACCACTAATAACAATAATGAAGTCGCGCTCTTATAACAAACAGTTGATTGAGTCTGCTACAAGACTACCCAAAGTGTAGAACAGTTCTGTCCGCGGTTTTCTACACAATTTCTTTTCATACCATTCCAGTAACAAATGCTTCGACCAACGCGAGGCAATGACGGAAAATATTCGCCCAACATACAGAAAAGTGGATTTGAACACGAAGCCTCTTCAGCCGCATTGCACATTATCAAATGTTTTGTTAGCTGATACTACAGTTCTGAATTCATGCTGTTCTGTAGGTTTGAACCATAAACGATAACTTACTCCAACATTTAATTCCATACTGCGTTGGCACTTCATACTGAAGTCTAAAATATAATGAAAGGCTTCTTGACTGTCAAGAGAGATGTAATAATAATAATAATAATAATACCATAATATATTCTTATAATAACGATGACTCTTTAAATCGCAAGGTTCGTTATCGTCACTCAACGTCTTCTAATTCATTTAAGATGTCTGCTTCCACACTTTAATAATCCCTCATTTAATATTTTATATTCTTTTATTTATTACATACTTAACATAACTGAAATCTTTTACTTCGAAAGCTGTATTTATTTTTCCTCCTGTTCCGATAGAAAAAAAAAATAAAGCGGAAACCTCACAATTTGTAAATGGAATTAAAGACAAAGACCACTCGGGAATTAAGGGACATTATTAATGAGGAATCTTGTACAATTGAATCTAAACACCCTGTATTCTGCGACACGAGGATATTCAATACAACTAATTTAATTATTAATCAAATTTTGATTTTTTTAAAAAAGGGGATTACTTGAAAGAATTAGCGAAATTAGAATACTTAAATATCATCTTTGTGCATTGTTGCGTTGTTTGTTTATTTTTGAGAGAATTCCACAAAGGAGACATTTCAAAGATTCTAAAAGACTAAGAATTAATGTTGGATCACTTGAGAATTTATACAAGTTTCTGTGAAAGAAAAAATGTCTGTATTTTGGTTGGAATTAATAACGATTTCACCACAATTTTATCTTATTTTCCTATTATATCATTGTGTAATGACACTTATGTGAATCTAAGAACTATATGTGGTTAAGAAGCTCACCTAGAGAAGGGCTTCGGCTACATTCCCATTGCACAGTATTTTGGGCAGATGGTCTCTACTGGAGCTGCGAACCGACCATTGCCTGGTGACTGAACTTAGTATATATACGTACACACACACAGACACACACACATACACACACACACATACACACACACACATATATATATATTCGATGAGCAAATTGTAACATTTTCTTTTTTAATTTCGCGCATGCGCAATGCTTATTTTAGATTTTGTCGACCACACAATATTGTAGGGCAGTCGGGCACCGTCTGTGAGAAAAACAGCAGCATGCCTGTGTCTGGTATGTTTACGTTCCCGTAACTTAGCGATTCAGGAAAAGGGACGGATACAATAGGTACGAGTCTTTAAAGAAACTGTACTGTTGTCGATTCCTTAGACTAACAGTCTTCATGGTGGTGCCCCAGCATGGCCGCACTCTAATGAGTGTAACAAGTAAAAGATAGCAGATGATTAGACATTACATGAGTTGTCGTGTGTGTCAAGACAACAGTTGCAATGTGCCGCCATGACTGGGGGGGGGGGAAGAGCTGCTTCTACACCGTGATGATGCAGAGAAACAGAGAGGGAGAGAGAGACAGACAGAATGAGTGAGGGAGAGAGAGAGAGAGAGAGAGAGAGAGAGAGGAGGAGAGGGGTAGAATGAGCTGTAGATGGTAAGAAGATGAGAAGAAAAGCCAGAAATATTTCAAGTGTGCAAATAGTAATGATAAGCAATTAAAGTCGTGAGAGAAAGAAGAAAAATAACTTCGATAATTAGATTAGATTAAGAAGCGTTTAGTACGATATTTTCTCAACATACGTACTGCGCTGATGTCAAATGATGAATGACGTCATTCAGACAAAGGCGATGATGATGATGATGATAATTATGATGATGATGATGATGATGATGACAACGATCATGACGACGACCGTGATGGTGATAATGATGACGATGATGAAAATTATGATGATGATGATGATGACGACGATGATGATGAAGGTGACGACGACGACGACGTTGATGACTATGAATGATGATAATGACGACGATGATGAAGGTGATGATGATGATGATGATGATGATGATGATGATGATGTTGAGGAGAAGGAGGAGGAGGAGGATGAAGAGTACGTCTTTTAATGTGATCACTACAGTGCTGGTAATGACGATGGTACTAATGACAATGTTGATGATGGTCAAAAGGCAGGAGATTGATTCTACGAAATCTAGAAAAACAAAAATTCCATTGTTTGGCATCAAAGAACGGTAGATGTCAAGAAACAATGGCAAATTCGTTAAAGAAACTAAATTCGGAAACGGTGGTGTGTGTGTGTATGTATGCGTGGGGGGGAGG
>NC_068992.1:65150010-65151423 GCF_001194135.2 Octopus bimaculoides
ATGTTTTGCGTTCTTGTCCCATTTTTGTATTTTATATATATATATATATAAGGGTAACAATGCATTGTCATGCCTGAGCAAGTGTATTTGATTAAACTGTTAATTTCCAAGGTGTGCGAGTCTCCTCTTCCCTCGCCCCGGGAATGGGCCGCAAATTAGAGTCGATGAAACTTGGCTTTTAAGTGTCGCCAATGGTGCTGCTTTTGAGAAGGCACAAAGAAAGAATATGCACCACAAAGAATCTCATCCAATCAGTGAATAGTTTCACCAATCAACCTCCCCGATTCTTGTTATTCTTTCATCGATGTGGAAAATATGAAAGGCAAGTTCACCCTGTTGGGATTTGAAATTGGAAACTCTCGTCACTTGAGTTCCTTATTTAGCTTCACAGCCACGACAAAGCTTTCAATACATAAGTATACCTCACAAATATTTACATCAAAGAACAAACGCAAAACATAACATACGCGTATCTACATAATGCATACACATCCATCCCTCCACGAACACACACACACACACACATACACACTCACTCATACACACATACACACATACACGTATATATACATATGTATATATGTAGTCTCACGTTGACATATATACACAGAGTTCGATACACGCATGTGTTTATGCAGTCTCTAAATACCATAAAAGCATTAATGCTCTTTTCTACACAATTCAAATTCTTACAGGGGAGTTCGTGCCTTTTTTTTATCGGTCACCACCCTCTTATTTCAGTCAGAGAAATTCATCGATCTCTCATGTTACCTATTTGTCCTTTCTCTCCTCCTATCCTCACCTATAAATCCTATTTCATTTCCTATTTCTCCACTGTACCTTCGTTTTCGTCTTCATTTTTCCAGGTTTTGTATCGATCACTCGACTCAAATCACGAATTGAAAAGATACGAATGCTGTCACTTCCCTTCAAATCTGTCTGTCTGTCTGTCTGTCTGTCTGTCTGTCTGTCTGTCTCTCTCTCTCTCTCTCTCTCTCTCTCTCTCTCTCTCTCTCTCTCTCTCTCTCTCTCTCTCTCTCTGTTTCTTCTTCATTTTATATCTGTCTTCCTCTGTAGCTAGCTATCCAGTCCTTTTCCTCTTTCACTTGTACGCCGCATCTTATTTTTCGGAACTATACCCTAAAACGTATATTCATAAACAATTTTATGATATAGATGAAGACATTACGAAATTTCGGACTCTCCATTCATCATTCAATTATTAGATTATTATTATTATTATTATTATTATTATTATTATTATATTAACTGGATAATTTAAAAACAAAATTAATTTACTTCTAATATTTTATGATCAACTGTGCGGGTATAAAAATAAAATAACTGTATCACAAGATGTTATTCCCAGGAATAATAAATCGATTTCTTTATTTCCATATATATATATATATA
>NC_068992.1:65152570-65153687 GCF_001194135.2 Octopus bimaculoides
CACTTCCTATGTGACAAGTTTCAATGCAGTGATTTATCTACCTTCCACGGTGTGTCAGAAAAATGTTTTCAGTATGGATTTGGTCTGTTATGAATGATATGTACGCCTACCATTTCTCTCCTTCTATCTCTCTGTACACACATAGACACACACCCACTCTCTCTCGAACACACACATATATTTACACGCTCTTGTGCGCATATGTACGCGTGTGCATACTTCCAGACATATCTATATATACATAGATATATTGCCATAAACTGAAATAGTTTAAATTTTAATCTTACGTCTTTACACTATTTATCAAAAATAGCTATATGTATAGGTGTGTGTGTATACACACACACGTAGATATATGTATGTATACAAATTTAATGTACAATATATGAGCTTATCTAATCTGGGGTAACTCAGAAAAAGCTCATTTAGTGGACATGCCTACAAAGCACAAAGCAATCAATACATAGGGGTGTATTGTATAGTTCAACGCACGAAATCCAATGAGTAATTTTTTTATGTGTATATTGGAGTTGAAGATTTGATTTAACCATGATATTCTGTGGATCTGAAGAGCTAGCCTTCTATACCTGTATTAGCTTATAAAATCTACATTACTAACATATAATTTATAGGTATTCGAAATTGCTGACAGAATTTTTAGTCTCGCTGAAGTCATAATCAACACACTTTTTGAACAGAGAACACTAATGCAGGCTGGAGGACTTCGACACACAGATTCAGGAGGTTCTGAATGATATCCCAGACGACGTCCTTCACAAGTTTGTTCATTGTATACCTGGCTGTTTGAGGAAACTGGTTGACGCAACCGGTGCTTACGTTAAAATATGAAGACTTAATTTTTTTTCCCATGTAATAAGGAACATGTATCATTTGTTTCAATAAATTTGTGAAAAGAATAAGTATTTTATTAGCAATTTCTAATGATTACTTACTTTTCACCCACCATGTCCACTAGTCCAAACACGTAAACTAATTTATTATAAGCTAAGATAAGTTATTTTTTCATGATGTAGGCTGCGAAATGATCGTAATTTTATGGATATCAACTGGCAAAATAAATATATTCATCTCATGCCACCTGATTTCTTTATATACA
>NC_068992.1:65154094-65158819 GCF_001194135.2 Octopus bimaculoides
ACTGCAGCCATGCTGGAGCAGAACTTTGGAGAAAGCCTGACGACGACGACGACGACGACGACGATGATGATGATGATGATGGTGATGATTATGATGATGATGATGATGATGGTGATGATGATGGTGATGATGGTGATTGATGATGCAACCATGTTTTTAACGACATAAAACTAAGTATTGACCTTCTAATATATGTGTTAGTTTGTAATATATATGATGTATGTATGCAATTATATGCACATGCGCACAATCACACACATTCACACACGCACGCACGCACGCGCACGCACACACACACATATATATGCATTCTTGTATATGTAATGTGTGTATGTGTACTTAAACATGCTCTTATAGAAATACATATATGTGCATATGCATACACACACACACACACACACACACACACACAAACACACACATATAATAGCTACGCTTATATCAAACAAACAGAAGCATATTATAGAATGGAATTTTTAAAAGAATCAATGCTTTTCTTTATCACCCTGCGTATCGCTGGTGCAAGCAATTTTAACCTCGCTGAGTGTCTTAAAAATTGACAAAATTCCAAATAGAGAAAATATGAATGTAAATAAAGAAGTATGTAATTGTGTATTGATGTGCTTACCAAAATGATTTTCTGAACCATATTAGACACGAAAATTAGAAATAATATGAAGCATATAAGAACGTAGTTTTTAACTCTGCCATTGCATATATTTCCTCTACCATTTGAAATGTAATATACGATTGAAAGATGAGAAACCATGAGATGTCAGTTTATTTATCTATCTCATTTATCATCCTGCTTGTAAATAACAATTGTATTTCTGACGTTGAACGTGAAGCTAGTGAAACGTTATGGCTGAGCTGAACAAATACGAAATTAGCCACTTCAGTCATGGAGGTCAAAAGTTTGTTTCCACCACGTAGTCAAATGCATTTGTCTGAATCTGTTGATCAGATGTCACCTGCCAATTGTTCTCTGTTTGTTTACAACTTTGTAAATGATCTGTTATGTTATTACTGCAATATTATTAAGCCAGACAAACACTAATTATTTTTACTGATATCGCTTTCACACAAACTTTGATTTGAACTTTATTATTTGAAATTACAAACTATTTCTGTATTATTTTCCATAGGTTCAGTTTTCCTTTGGTTAACTCCACAGAGTTGGTGCCAAGTCCCCGCTGATCCCGGGATCTTCTGTTTTGATTCCTTATCATATCTGGTCCAGTTGTGATACTAATACCTAGAGGTTCCATAAATGCCAAACGTCCTGTGTTCCTAAACTAAATGTCAATATTATTTCATTGTAGTAGACAACCAACTGGTATAAGCATTAGCGGTATTTCGTCCGTCGTTTCGTTCTGGGTTCAATTCGCTGAGATCGTATCCTTCCTTCTCTGTGCCATTTGATGGCGGCGAATGACTTATAACAACAACCTTTAATATATAGTTCTTTCTGCAGGAACTTTCGTCAGATATAATAAAATTAGATGGGTTCTTGTTGCATTCCTCGGGATATTTTTTTTTTATAAGACACCATCTTGCCTGCTCTTTTCCTTGGGGCAAATTTTCAGAGAGGGAGAAGGAAATTATCGACATCAATACATGATAAATATGATAAATATAATATTTACAGTCCCGAAGTAGAACGCGACGGGATTTCAATTTGTTGAAATAAATACTGCACAGAACGCATTCTATCACCCAACAGATTTAACGCGGTTCGATTATTCTTGGAAAGCACACATATGGGAAAGAAAATGTTATGACCTAATTCTAATATTAGAAAGCTGTATTCCTTTCTCTTGTGGCACTTAGGATAATGCTTATTGACTAAACCCGACGCACGAACTTACACACATTCTCATATTTTAGAAGGATATGAAAAGTGGGATGTTCAGCGGTTCATGCGTTCATCTTAATTAAGTGATTTTCATTAATTAAGTGACTTTCATTTTTAGTCTACTAATTACATTCTTATTATTACACGTATCTGTAGATCAGCAAATAAGGAAAAAGATCGGTTGTCCACTGTTTAAATTCCTCAGCCAAAACCACAAATTTGTTTATCTCTACTGTCGATTTAGATGGATTTCATAGGCAGAGTCCTGGTTACGGGAAACTGAATACATCCTTCTTAACTCTGGAAACTCACAGAACATGGATTAGTGAATAATTATGCGGAAGATGCCAGGGCATCGCTCCAAAAACTCTTGAAAGGATAACAATAGTATATTCGGAGGATAACAATAGTATATTCGGAGGATAGAATCGTTCGCAATGAATGTCATGAACCCGAACTAATTTCACAAAATGTTTTTTTCTGATCCTTTAACGAATGCTTAGCTGCTCACCTACAACAACAACAACAACAATAATAATAACCCTTTTCTATTAAGGCTCAAGACTTGAAATTTGGGTTCAGGTTTTAGTCGATTATAGCGACTACTGCTTCTGCTGCTGTTGTTGCTAATAATAATAATAATAATAATAATAATAATAATAATAATAATAATAATAATAAGAAGAAGAAGAAGAAGAAGAAGAAGAAGAAGAAGAAGAATAAGGAGAAGAAATGGACTGTGCTGAATAATCTGTGACAATAATTGTATTTTGAACATTAATGGCAACGAGGAGGTCCAACTGCGATTTTACAATTGAGACGTTTACACAAAGTTTTTTATTATGATTTCCCATTGTGAAATAATCTTAATGCTCCTCCATTATTTCCGTTAAAGATATCAGAAAATCAGACAATAATATCATAAGTTCTTTTCATAAAGACTCCAAGACAATAGTAACAATATTAATATATTAATATATTAATATATTAATATATCCAGATGCAGAATGAAGATGAAATATCATTGGGAATTCGTCTATTGTTTATGCGGATGTCGCGTACTTGTGTGCGTGCGTGTTTGTGTGTGTGTGTATATATATGTGTGTGTGTGTATTTGCATGTTTGTATATATATGAATGCATGTATGCATATATATATATATATATATATACATATATATATATATATATTATACATGTACATATGTATATGTATATATACACACATAGATATATAAACATGTATACACATGTAAATATGTATGCACGCATGTATATCCATGCTTACCTTGTTTACGCTAACGAAAAAAAAAATGTGTTTGGTGCAGAAAAAGATGAGTTCATTGTGATATAAAAACAACGTTAGCCATGAAGCTTTTCAAAGATCTGTAGTACATGAGCTGCGTTACCACTTATTCAAAGCATCATTTTATTTCTTATTCCGTTTTGTTTTTTTAAACACGTACTTTTCTTTTCTCGGAAAATGTGGCAACACGACACTAGCTGTAAACAACTCGAAACAATACCCAATCCGCCTACGTTGTTGTGACCGTCATTATAATTACTCTAGTAGTAGTATTAGAAGTAGTAATATTAGAAGTAGTAGTATTAAAAGTAGTAGTAGTAGTTCTTGTTATTGATGTCGCGCTTTGGTGCTGTGTTTGTTAAAATTATGATCTAGATTGACTTTGCCTTTCATCTTTTCGGACTCGATGAAATAAGAAACGGTTAAACACTGGGATCGATGTAATCAATTACCCCCCGCCCCCACCCTTCCCCGTACCCATAAAACTGAAGCCTTGTGCTTATAATTGCGATGCTTCTTTTTATTACTATTCGGCATGGATAGATTAAGTAACAGTGAAAAATTGGGGTCGATGTTATCGACTAGTCCCTTCCCCCAAAATTTCAGGCTTTGCACATTTAGTACAAAAGATTATTATCATTATTGTTATTATTCTGAAAGAGTCTCGGATAGTTCTTAATTACCGCTTATTCTTAATTACCGCTTATTCTTTACTTGAAAGCAGGCAATAACAAATCACCAGAAGTTTCCTCTATCCCAATCATTGCGTGTTTGTTTGTTTGTAAACATCAGACACACATATTACGCGGATTTTGTCTTTAAAGTGCAGCGAATATCCATTTCTTGAGAACTTGGAATTAAATATTCGGTCACACTATCTCTCCATACGCAAATACACACACACATGCACATACGTACATACATACATACATACATACATACATACATACATACATACACAAACACAGACACGCAGAGACACACAGACAGACACACACAGACACAAGCGGGCGCACACACACACAAACACACACACACACACGCACAGATTTCCGGAACTAAATTTGCTACTTTCGGCAGGTTGCCGAGGACAACAATTACTACACTTAATGAAGCAAATTTGCATGACCTGAAGCAGCAATTAACAACCACAACAATCTTACTGCTGTTCTCATCAGAGATATACATGTCTAACTGTAAAATTTTCACAAATCCCATCATCATTACATGGTTTAGCAGTTTGTTAATACCGCCCACACTACGTCAATATTCCGGCGAAATTAAATACTTAATATAGTAGAGGAACCCATGTGTGTTCGGGATTAATAGGTGAGAAGCAAACTTTTAGATCTTGTGACCCGAGAACGAGCTGTCGCTAAAGCCTTCCTCTTCTTATGTAATGACAAGAAAGCCACACACACACACGTTACATTGTTCGGAAGGTTTTACGACAGTTTGTTTTCAAGTTTATATCTAAATCACTGTCTATTCATAAACATATATACACATATATACTTATATATATGTATGATATATGCATATATATATATATATATATATATATA
>NC_068992.1:65159079-65162171 GCF_001194135.2 Octopus bimaculoides
ATATATATATATATATATATATATATACATATGTATGTATGTATGTATGTGTGTATGTTTGTGTCTCTATTTGTCCCCTACCACCACTTGACAACCGATGTCGGTGTGTTTACGTACCTGTAATCTAGCGGTTCGGCAAAAAGGACCGATAGAATAAGTACAAGGCTTACAAAAAATAAGTCGTGGGATCGATTTGTTCGACTAAGAGGCGGTGCTCCAGCATGGCCGCAGTCAAACGACTGATACGAATAAAAGAGAATAAAATAGAATATATATATGTGTATGTATGTATGTATGTATGTATGTATGTATATATGTATGTGTGTGTATATATATACACAAATACATACATACATAGTTATGTATGAATGTGTAGCTTTTCACCATACATTGTTTATTTCTCTCTTTCTCACTGTTTTCAGAACCAATTTCGACAGTGTTTATCTTACATACCCGTATTACATACCCGTGTTTATCTTACATACCCGTATTTGTCTTTTTCTGTATATATATTTCTATTTCTATTTCTACGTGTTTTTTTTTTTATTATATATATTTGCATTTCTTATTGACAGAGTTTGCGTATCAATGTCTCATTGTTTCAATCTTATTGATAGGTGTATCAACTTATGGTTGAGTATTAAAATGATCAGCGGAGCAGATCAATGAATAGATTAGTGGATGATTGACTGCGTTGTAATAAATGAGATTAATGTACAGACAGACAGACACACACACACACACACACACACACACACACACACACACACACACACAGACGGCACTACATTATTTGCAAACTGTAAAGAATATCCCATGGGTGTGGTCCAGACAAAATTAACATCAAGTTTGCAATTCATTAAATGCTGGAAACTCATTCTATACGCCCCTCTATACAAATCAGACCCAGATTCCAAACAATTGCTGTAAAGATTCCGCAAGGCTTATTAGAAAAATAAGCTACGTGTGGATATCTCTCATTTAACAAGTAGATTCTACTTGAATAGGATATAATATAACTAGACCTGACTAAAAAATAACTCATCAGGTGCTATCAAGTGGTGTTATTTATTTAGATACGTCCTGAGAAAATGCTGATCGACGCATGCCTAAGTTTATACGTATGTATATATTCAAATATATAAAACTTAGATAAAACTTAGATATGTTTCGACCAAAAATTGGTCCAGGCCATATCTAACTTAATAGCACCACATTATAGGATTATCTAAACCCATTTTAAGCCACGTTTTGTGGAATTATGGCCCAGTCAAGTAGTGAGTTCTTGCTGAGTGATTTATATCCAGGTATGGGTGGCTTATCTGGTATTCCTTGAAGAAATTTTTCCAGACTCCGTTTAAAGGTGATGGGATCCTTTTCCTCTTTGATCAGTTTTGGGACAATGTGTGTGTGTGTGTATATATATATATATGTGTACATATATATACAGATAATGAAACTATGGCAGTAGAGTTAAAGGAAGAAAACTACGGTATCAATGAAACATGTTCGTCCATTGTGCGAGAACAAAAAACGTGAAACACAATTTCTAACTTCTCGACTATTACATTGTATTGAAATATTTCTCTCTGGATATATGTGCATTCACATACAGAAATACACATTCGTATTTTCCTGATTGTGAGTATATATAAACACATACATATACATAACATACCTATCTATCTATCTATCTATCTATCTAAATATGTATACGTATATATATAAATATATATATGTATATATGTATATATATGTATATATATGTATATAGATCATGAGATAGAGAGACAGATGCATACATACATTCACATATACTTGTATACGTATTTGAAGGTGTGTGAGTGAATGTATGTGTTTAGATATATGCGTGTGTAGGTATGCGTGTATGTCTATATGTGTGTCTGAATTAACAGAGTAAAAATATACATACGATCAATATAAAACCCCAGGGATAGGAATTGTTTAGCATGAGCATAATGAATACGAAATCAATAGCACTCAAATGGAGGAGAAACCAGACCAGCGCTGCGGGGTGGAAGGGTGAGGATGGAGTGGTGTTGAACAATTAAAAAAAAAAAACTCTCAAGAAGAAGATGGCGGCAGAGAAAGTTTGTTGTGTAGGTTTGTGAGGCCAATCCATTATTGGTGTTTGATTTGTTTCGGTAAAATATCATTGATAGGAAATTTATCGAACATCCGGATGTCATTCAAATCACATTCCTGAAGCATAAAAAACACGTACTTTTATAAACGCATATTCAGAGATGTATATATATATAAACATTGTTCTGAAATGAATTATGTAATTTTTCTCAGAGACCTGGAATACAACTCCAAATACCATTGTTCTCAATAAATACGCTATGCAATTTCCCCATTCTAACGCGCACACACACATATTGTATATAAGCATACATATCATTAAGTTATCAAAAATATACCTAAATGTCCTTCCATAAACACATACACAACACATACATATGTATACATTTCTTTTACATATCCTTTTATATATATATATATATGAATGTATGAGTGTGTATGCCTGTGTCTTTTATATGGCTGTCCGTTTCAGTATATATGTATAAATCTAATTCTGGACAATGAGGAATCTCTTTAAAACATTTTGATACGATATAGTATAGGGAAATATATGTATTTGTCCAATGAAAGAAATATGAAAACCAGTTACTAAATTCCATCAAATCAAGTAGGTCTGTAACGTGAGGAAACGTCTTCTCGTGTTACGAAGTATTTCTTCTACTTTGTTTTTACTAAGTACGTCATCTTCTGAAACATCCGGTTTCATCTGCCCATGCAATTCACCGACACATTCTGCTCCCAATGTTTTTTTTTTCTAAGATAGCTCTATCTCTCCTAAGTTCTGTTTGGTAGAAGAGACGAGACGAGACAGCCACATGATCACCTCATATATTGTTACATAATTTTAGGTTCATTTCTTGATAACATTCCATATATATAGATACACACATACACACGCACACACACAATATAAATACATATATATGTACATATATATATATATACATATATAAACATACATATATATAAATATATATATATATACA
>NC_068992.1:65162434-65167489 GCF_001194135.2 Octopus bimaculoides
TATATATATATATATATATATATATATATATCTTTGGACATGCACTTAAAAATTTATACATGTATACAGACGATGAGGATTTAGCCTTCACGTGAAATGTAAGATCACAATACAAAAAGCCCGACCAGTGATCAAATCGTCTTTATCGGTAGTTATATGAAGACATTTTAAACCGCGTATCAGATACCAGTTCTTTTTCTTTCTATTGCCAGCTGTGATATATAAACACAACAGACACTCACACACAAACACACACGCACAGAGATAGGTGTATGTGGGGGTACAACAGACAATCGTTAATATATGGAGAGCCAAACAGCTATTTCTTTTTCTTATGCTTTATGCACATAGCATGTTGGCTGACTTAGCAACGTAACAGAGACCAAACTCTTTACTGAAATATTGAAATAAATTATGTCATTTCCCCTGACATTTCGTTCCATTTAAAGAAAATAAAACAGATTTGATGGCATGCAGCATATCTATATGTGTGTGTATGTACGTACGTACGTATGTATGTATGTATGTATGTATGTATGTATGTATGTATGTATGTATGGGTATCTATGCGTATATATGTGTGTATGTAGGTGTATGTATGTAGATATGTGTCTATGTATGTATGTATATATGTATATATAATTATATATATGCATACATACATATATATGTATATATATATATATATGTGTTTGTGTGTGTGTGAGTGTCTGTCTATGTGTGAATATATATATTATATATATAGTATGTATCTACCATACTTATATGTAAACACACAATATATAACGCTAATAAATATACTATACTTACATGTAACACACACACACACACACACACACACACACACACACACACACATATGGGTACTGGTCGCTGTGTGCATTTATTAATGTCTGCTTTTATATATGAATACAGATACGTAGACTCATATGGATAGCATATGAGTGTATATAGTTGTATATACGTGTGTGTGTGTGTATGCGTGTGCCTGTGCATTTATGGCAGTTAAAGATATCAAAAACTATTCACAAATCCTCCACCATCGACACAACTCGTGAAGCGAAAAGCCTGACTATTAAATCCTGACCTTTTTGTCGCAGTTGGAAAGGATACTGTTATACGACAAAAGCCATCCCAGGATCTCTCTCTCCCGCTGTCCTTCCTTCCTTCTCTCGCTCTCTCTCTTTCTCACTCTCCCTCTCTCTTTGCCTCTGTCCTTCACACACAAACACATTCATTTTCTCGTGATTACTAGCAACGTATCAAACATAATATCAGCAATGAAACCGTCACAACCTGGAAGTTTTTATTATTCTATATTTTTCCCTTTATATTATCTTTCCTTTACAATAGCAACATGGCATATATTAGAAAGGGAGAAGAAGTAGTGAGAGTGAAGGTGGGAGTTAACAGGATAGAAGAGGAGTATTACATGTAACGAGTGAGAAGCTGTTACGTCTATAGTAATCTCTCACATCACCACCCAGGGTATTTTCTCAGCCAGTTGTTGAGTATTGGCATTGGTAAATGACTTGGGTGTATTGATTGATTAGTTTCATTGATTAAATTTCTATTCCTGTGATTCCTAGAGAGTCGCTGAAGTATCATTTCGATAATATTGATGAAGTTTGAGCCGCGAAAACTATAACGCGAAACACATGCTTCCGGTAAATTCTGACCGCAACCGATTGCGATTCTAAAACGATGCGCATTCATTTACGATCCTAAGGGTCTTCGGAAAACGTAAAATACTTTTAGATTTTCATACTTGATTTTTGTTCGGTTGAAATAAACCATTAACACAGATCTCTATTTTTACTCGCTAGGTTCATCGACTGTGTCCTATCTGTCATTAATTGTTTTGTTGCCCTTAAATATACTTTTCTACTCTAGGCACAAGACCCAAAATTTTTGGAGAGGGGGCCAGATTAGATCGACCTCAGTACGCAACTAGTACTTAATTTATCGACTCCGAAAGGATAAAAGACAAAGTCGACCTCAGCGGAAGCCAGCAAGTGTATGGGGGTCATCAGGAGAGAATGCATATCGTTTTTGGGCCCACCTCACGACGGCATCAATGCGCACTGCTCCCCCACCTAACTGATATGAAGCCCCGCTTGCTAGACTAACTAGTTATTAAATACAGCTCAATATTCTTCTAGCCATCGCTCATAGTCTCTTTTTAACCAAATCCAGTGGTAGCCATTTCCACTGTAGTTTGGATATCGGTCATGGTGGTATTTACTTTACGATAAGTTAGGCCTAACGATAACAACAGTCGTCTCACACTGTGTCCAACCTCAAATCACAGGGTTTCAAAGTCAGGTTCTTAAGCAGACAGCCATGCCTGCGCTTAGTACAGTTTAGGAAATATATTGGTTTCTTTGCATATGTATAATGAGTAGATTTATAAAAGATAGGCTACAAGATTGCCTGATGTTCATGTTTCACTTGAAGATATTATCGGCCACCTTACAAATGGGATTTATTTAAAACGAGAAATGGAAACGCGATCCTGTTGTCGGCGGGAAGCTTACAAAGATCTCTACGTCATCTAATCTATTGAACTTTACCTGTTTATTATTTCTTATTGTGTGTGCTGTTGGCTATTTCAAAGCTAAAGAAAATATTTAATAACGCTAGATATATTCAATTCTACTTTCATTGATCACGTTCGCTACCTCGATGAGGTTTATTTCTTCAAGTAAGAACTGTAATAAAGCCGAACAACAAACGGTTGCGAAAGAATTAGAGGGGAAATAGAAACGAAAATTAACAAATGAAACTACTCTCATATCATTATTGGTAATGTTTCTTGTAGTCAAAATATTTCCTACTTCATACTTTTCAAAATTATTGTAGTATAAGTAAAGAAAACAAAAATGCAAGAGAACACAAGAAAACCCCTGTTTGTTTAGATATTGTCGTGGTAAAGGTAATTGTAGATAAAATAAATTTCTCTCAATCTTCGTTCGATTGTTTGTGAATCTTTGATAAAAAAGAATTCTGATGATTTTATTAGTGGAAACCTTCTTCATAACTATTCTACAGAGAATGATTTCTGAAAACTAGGGAAATGTTTCCAACATTGACGTACCTAGAAAATTCGTCTTTCATCTTTCATCATCAAAAAGATTTTAACAGTGTCTTCGAAGGTAAAAAAAAAAAAAGTTGATAGGAATAAAAATAAATTCCAGTGTTTCAATGAATAGGAGTGAGAGTGGAACGAAATTTCTTTAAGAAGGCCAGGAAGCTAGGCATATATATATATGGGGGAGTTGTTGAGTAAATGGTTCTGTAGCGTTATTGATAATGATGAGGGAATAAAAAATTTAGAATGCAAAATAATTGTTATTTTATATAATTATATACAACGGTGCCACGATACAATAGGAAATGATAAACTTTGATGCACTGAGATTTAGGGAGGATATCTTAATCACTATTGCACGGTAACGTATATATATATATATATATGTGTGTGTGTGTGTGTGTGTATGTGTGTGTGTGTGTGTGTGTGTGTGTGAGTGTGTGTGTGTGTGTGTATGTGTGTATTTATGTATGTATATATATATATATTATATATATATACATTTATATATATATATATATATACGTATATACATATATATATATATATAATGTATATATGATGTATCTACCATGCTTACATATGTTTAAACACACGAATACACACATATAACTCTAATAAATATACTATTGTAATATATATGCAGTTATGAGTTGCTGTGTGTATGTCTTAATATATATATTGGGAGAAAGAGGGAGAGAGAGAGAGAAAAAGTTAACGTGATGTGTGTGTGTGTTAAATGAATAACTGTTATATAATATAGATTTTTGTTACAAATTACTTTACTCACGCCCCATAATAAATTGTTAATGTAGCAGATACTTTGCTATAAAATACTGAATTTTTAACTTGAAAGAAAAGGAGAAGACCTCAAATGTAATAATAATCCTGTAACACTATATAAATATCGAAACCGACATATATGTGTACATGTGTATAGTTTCATATATATGTATACATATAGGTATGTGTTTCATGTGAGTGAGCATATGTATATATGTACATGTATGTGGATGTGCGTGCATGCATGTCTATATACATGCGCGCATATACGAATCCTATGAGCAGTTTTTATTTTCTCCCCTTTCCGGTTTTACCCCTTAATTTAACGATCATTCTAATTGATCTTTTGTTTGTCTTAATAACGGTCGTCTTCATGGTAATTTCCCATTATTTAACGGTTATTTTCATAGTATTTTTGTTTTCTCTTAATAACTGACGAGATGCTGGAGCAGGTTTCCCAGCCAACATCCGAAACTCGGAGTTTTATTATGGTAAGCGAATAATTGTCACATACAATGTTACAGAAAATTCCTCTATTTATATAATATCGAGGTCTCATTCATTCTTAACTTTGTGTGCATATGTATCTATACCAATGAATGTATAATTGTGTGTATGTATCTATTGGCGTCCAAGGTGAGTCTCTTCTTTATCGTACTTCTAGCTGAGACTTTTGTAGTTTGTGTGTGTGATTACATATATATATAACGTTTGTCTACGTTTAAAATCCTTATTAAAATCCTTATTAAAATCCTTATTCATCTCTAGGTCATTCCACATCTAGAAAACCTACAATCAATGGTTCTCCGTGTTTGACAAGCTTAAACTTTTCTTTTAACCAAGGAAACTAGCTCAAGGCTCTCCAGCGTGTTGTTTTCGTAAAGGGAGAACGTGTATGATTTCAGGCAGATTTTTCCTGTTTCTCGAAAGACCACTTAGAAGCTCATGCTTGCATTATGTTAATTCCACTCTCACATAGCGGTTCGTGATAACAAAAGCAATGAAGTAATTACTGGATTTAAATATTTACATAAATACTGAAGTTGGTACGACCTATTAAAACCCATAAAGACGCTGCTTCGGCGTGGCCGCATTTCAATGATAAAAAAGCATCGAGTACACAAATAAAATACAAATATATATATATATATATATATATATATATATATATATATATATCT
>NC_068992.1:65168825-65171758 GCF_001194135.2 Octopus bimaculoides
TCTCTCTCTCTCTCTCTCTATCTATCTATCTCTGTGTGTGTGTGTGGGGGGGGGGTGCATGCATTTACATATTCAGAAGACAGTTCCATGACATAAGGTGTTCCAGCTATGAAGACACGTGTATAATTAATACGTTTTGTGCCAGTAGTTTTTTGAAGAGTTGCCGTATTCGAATGGTACAGTAAGGGAACAATCAACAGCAAGAAGATAAGATACGAGTAGTGTGTGCATACACACACACATATATATATATATATATATATGTGTGTGTGTGTGTGTGTGTGTGTGTATATATGTATGTATATATATATATATGTGTATGTATGTATACATATATAAACATATATGTGTGTGTGTGTAGATAGATATGTGTCTGAGTGTGTATAAAATTTATACACATCAAATCATTCAATTTTTGCACATTCGTTCTTTTATTAATTTTATATTTACTCTTTTTCTCTTCCCTTTCATAATTATTATTATTATTATTATTATTATTATTATTATTATTATTATTATTATTATTATTTCTATTTCTATTTTTTTTCTTTTTTTTTTGTTCATTTCTTCAGCATTTGTCTACAATACTCAATTCAGTAGGGCAATATGCCATGGAGATAAAAGCAGAAGAACCACACACAATAATTTATCTACAACTACCCCTCCTGCCCCTGCCCCTGCCTTTCCTACTGCTGCTGCAGCTACTACCACTACTACTACTACTACTACTACTACTACTACTACTACTACTACTACTACTACTACTACTACTGCTGCTGCTGCTGCACTTGCTGATAATTTTATTATACATGTATATGTATATATTCTTTTTTGCAGCAATTCTTCCAGTTTGTCATAGATTTCATTTCTGCAAAAGCTTTCTATTTTTAGCCTTGCTAATAGCATTTGTATTTAAAAGCCAATTTCACTTCTAGTTTTCTTCTTTCTGCAAAATGTTTTCGCGATTTGATTGTGTATGTAACGACATTCTTCTTCTGCTTGCTTAAAACTTACTTTAAAATGTTACTTCAAATGATTTATAATAGAGGCGCACGAGATATACATAGGCACATGCAGAGAGATGTTTATGCATATATATATATATATATATATATATATATATATATATATATATACTTGTACAATCAGCGTCTATATACATAGCGATTTACGTCAATCATAACAGAATAAATTCAGTCAGCCAACTATACACCGATACATAAATAAATTCATATATACGTACTTACAAACATACATACATATATACATACCTGCTTGTACACAATATATTTTATTATATATAAGTACGTATCTATCTGAAGTCATCGAAATATTTATATATGTGTGTGCGCTTGTGTGTATACGGGAATGTATTCTCCGTATTTGGTTACATATATGCATCGTTAATTGACTGTTTAGATATTATAGAAACATTTATTACCCGTATGAATTTAGCTATAATGTAATTAAGCAAAAATTATCGTATTCAACCATGAATCTAATGAAGTGATATCGATGGCATTTGAGTCATTTATATAAATAATTTATGGTTTTGTCATCAGTATATAATATTTTAATTTGAATTGCGGTAATATATGTATTTACAAATATATAATCGATGCCATTTCGTGAGAAAGAACTACGAAATTCCACTCATATTAAAAGTCACTGTGTTAAAAATAAAAGAAAACACATGCAGTCATTTATAGAATACACTATGGCTATGAAAATAAATACCAATTATTTTCACTTGCATGGCTGAACGTATGTCTGCCTCCACATTGACCTCGAATCATATCAAGAGCAACGGCAATGAAATCGCTATAAACATCTATATATATATCAGTAAAGATCGTTTGCCAACATAACATGGCAGTGCTGGTTTAGGACGAATGTTGCTGTAATTTATCCCCAGGAGACATCGTCTCAAGCTGGCTATTCCCTTGTTTTCGAACAAGGGAATCTAGTACCCCCATTCAGCTCAAAACAATATTTGTGTATCGCGATTTCTGGGTTATTTCTCTTCATCAGCACAGAATAATTGTTCGGCTAGAGGTGGCGCTGCCAAATTCCCGTTCGAAATATATGGTTTTCAAAGTGACAACTATAAATTAGAAAATTACTATCGTATAGCCGCTGGAGACGATGTCTCCTGGGTCTAGATTACAACATTCGTCCTAAACCAAAACTGCCATGTTATGTTGGCAAAAATATTTACTCCAAAGAACTGTTGCAGAATATCTCTCGTTGTGAGATTTAAAAATAGTAATTTTCTAATCTATATACCAGTTATATATTACGCAGTTTGATTACATCGACACTGTAGATTGAGAGTCGTATCTTAGGAAGTCCAATGTACAGCAATTTAATTGGAGCATGGCTATCTTTCGCACAAACTAGTAAGTATTTTGGCTATCAATCTCTATATAGTCTAGAATCATCTGACCTCTGGTCAAAAAGGTTCACCTTTGGTCAATTGGCCCCCATGGGACTTAAGGTTCTTATTTAAGTCAACGTAAACTAGGAGCAAAACGAGGAAATTCTGGTTTCAAGCAAATCCCCCTATACACACACATAGACACACATGCACACACAGACACACGCACAAGCACACAATTACACACTGAGCTCATGTAAACAGACGCACACACACATAAAAACACACACGCAAGCGCACGTGTGTATTCCAATAACTAGACGCGCCAAGCCTACGAGCTGGCATAATCATCCGTATTTACTTTCGTCTTTTCGTTGTGTTCGAATCCCGCCGAGGTCGACTTTACCTTTCATCATTCCGTGGTCAATATAATGAGAAACACTGGGGCGAATATAATACCTTTACACCCTTCCCCGATATTGTTGACCTTGGGCCAAAATTCAAGACCAATCTATGCATATAAGTATACACACAAACACACACACACACACACACA
>NC_068992.1:65174808-65176106 GCF_001194135.2 Octopus bimaculoides
ATATATATATATATATATATATATATATATATATATATACCTATATGCCTGTATGTGTGTGGATTTCTATGTGTCTGTGTCCACCACCACTCCACAACCGGAGTTGGTGTGTGTACGTCCCTGTAACTTAACGGTTCAGCCAAAACAGGTCGATAGAATAAATACCAGGCCTTAAAAAAAGCAAGATGAGTTCTGGGGGCGATTCATTCCATTAAAAATTCTTCAAGGCAGTGCCCCAGCACCGTTGGAGTTTTGATCACTTCAAAGAACTTTCTGGAAACAGTTTGAATTATAATCACCATACTTGGTCAGAATCTAGAAATTGTTGTTTATGCTTTATCTTGGTTGGCAGAAATTTTATAGAATTTTATAGAAAACTGAGCAAATTTTAAACTAGTTGTAAACTTTCTTCTAGAAATTGTGTTGTTTGTTGCAGTTTCAAACCATCTTTACAGTAGCTGCAGGCCTTCTATTTTTACTTGCCAGACGTACGAAGCATCACTGTTTTCTGTCATTTGGAGACCTATTCTCTTTATGTTAGTCAGAAAAATTGGATATTTCTCTTTCTTTTTTCAGTCGCATGTGGATTTCAGAGCTTCACGAAGAAAAGTAATTTGATTTTTAATCTCCACACCAGCATGGAATTTCTTTTTCTATGAAGTCACATCCAACACAAAGAGAGAAGCATGACTTCATTTAGTTAACCACATCGTAATTAGAGCTATTTACACAGATCTTTTGATTTTAAACTTTGAATGAATGTTCTTGTACACTTCGATTTAAAATCAAGCTAAAAGTACACTTGTTGACATTTAAAAACATAGTTTGCAAACTTCTTTTTATAAAGAGCAATTCCAACCAATTCTATCGTGTATTTTCTATAAATACAATTTTTTCAACATTTCTCTATGACGTGAGATATTGCCCCTTAAGGATAAAAGATGTAAAATCAAGAAATTTACTGAGTTTAGTTTTCCTTCATAAAATTCTAAAGGCAACTTTGTGGAGCATTAAAAAAAAAAAATTAAAATACCGTTAAAAACCCTATGGATAATTTACTGCAGTGTTTGGACAAATAACCTTTTATAATTACATTAAGCTACGTTTCAAATTTACATAAAATATGCTTGCTTCATGTGATGCTGAGAAGTAAATGTGTACGTGTGTGTACACATAGAGGAGTGTATACACACACACACACACACACACACACACACACAAATATATATACATATGTATATATATATATACATACATACATACATACATACATATATATATATATACAAGCATTCATA
>NC_068992.1:65176169-65177035 GCF_001194135.2 Octopus bimaculoides
ATATATATATATATATATATACATATACATGCATATATATACGTATATTGTATTTCGAGACTGTCTTTATTTTGCCAAATAAACACACGCACTATATGTTCGCTCTTCAGTGTTTATTACTGTTCGTTTATTACTGTTCTTATTCTAACACATGTTCATTGCCCGAAAATCTTTTGTCACTCATCTGTGACCTTTTCAGCGACACTTTCCGGCTTCATGGCTGCTCTTGCTCCACTTATTTCATTCTCTTCTTCTATAATGTGTACCATTATATGCGCATGAATTTGTGTCCCCTGTTTTTGTGTGTATATTTGTGTGTACATATGTGTGTGTGCGTGTTTGTTTGTCATTGTTCTTAGTAGACAGCCCCATCCCCTCCCTTCCCCTCATCCTTGGGTGTATGTCTATTAGTATGTCAACGATAGCCCATTCACCCTTTCGGTCATCTGATGTCATCAACAATAATTTTCACCGGATCTATGTAAGGGAATCCGCCATGTTTGTTGAGTTTACAGTTGTTGACGGAAACGGAAGGTGGATTTAATACGAAGCTTTATTCAACACACCAATTGTTTCGACCCATCCTGAAGCTGTCCCATGGGTGTAGGATATTGTGCATCTGGTTGCGTTGCGTCAATCAGTGCAGGCTGTGTCACTTCAAGTGCTTTGTGTAGGAAACGATATCCAGGTAGACGTACTGTGATTTCCCTGGCTAGTTGTACATTGGTATGCTGACAAAGCGTAGGATATGTTTGGTGTTGCATCGCCGGTACAACCCCAGATGCACAAGATCCGACCCCTATGGGACAGATGCAGGTTGGGTCGAAACCATGTGTGTATATATGTATATATATATATATATATAT
>NC_068992.1:65178319-65181554 GCF_001194135.2 Octopus bimaculoides
TATATATATATATATATATATATATATATATATATATGTGTGTGTGTGTGTGTGTGTGTGTGTGTGTGTTTTAAGGAGCACTCCGTCGTTCATGACTACGAGGGTCCCAGCTGATCGGATCAACGGAATAGCCTGCTCGTGAAATTAACGTGCAAATAGCTGAGCATTCCACAGACACGTGTACTCTTAACGTAGTTCACAGAGTGATTCCATGTGACACAGAATATGACAAGGTTGGCCCCTTGAAATGCCCCTAACCACTAAGCCATGCGCCTGCACGCATATGTGTGTGTGTGTGTGTGTGTGTATTTATATATCCGTATGTATACGTAAAAAAGTATGTATGTGTGTATGTTTGTATGTATATGATCTCATTTTACTATCAGCCCTTCTAGATTGCCTGGGTAGAGACACACCCAAATTAAATTTCTTAAATATCAGTAACTGCGATTAGAAATTTCATTTTCTCTCCTCAATGCACGCTTATTTATTTGGTAGCCTGATGAGTTGGAGTTATGTAACATGTAGCATAATCTAAGCAATTGTTTTATGTTTATGTGACAATAAAACTCCTAATGAAACAACTGTAGCATATACCAGATAATCCATTCATCTGTTTCACACGCACACATAGACACACACACACACACACATATATATATATATATATACACACACATGTTCATACAGATATATAGTTGAGCGTTGATCGATGGAAAACTAACGGTTAAAAACTCGTAAATACATATCGAGAGGAATTTGGAAACTAATATTGTATTAATGCACACCGACATGTTCTTTAATGGCTATGCAATATTTTCCAATACCAAATGATTTTGGAAATAGGAATGAAATATGATGTAATATTTCAAGAACAATATGCATATGACCGTTGTTCGTTTGGATCCAATTTCCAGACAACCAACACCACCACCATCACCATCTTCGCCGTCATACTCCTCCTTCTTTCTCTCTCTGTATGCCTCTCATGTGTGTCTTATTAACTATTCCTATCGAATTTAGATTTCCTGGGAGGGACAGAGACAGAGAGAGAAAGAGAGAGTAGAAGGACGATGAAATACAGAGACAAATGTTAAAGGGAAACAAGTTTAACGTCACTCAAATATACCATCGCCATCTTTTCGATCACTCACCAAGGTCTTTCTCCCCCTCTCTCTCTCTCTCTCTCTCTCTCTCTCTATCTCTCCCTCTCTCTCTCTCTCTCTCTCTCTCTCTCTCTCTCTCTCTCTCTCTCTCTCTCTCTTTCTCTCTCTTTCTGTATCTCTCATTTTAACATCTCTATATTCCATTATGCTGAAGCGAGAGCATTCTGACATTGCTGTTGCATTTCAACATTTTGTCGCTTTACATCTCTTCTGATGACAAACATTTGGCTTTAAGGGAAACTTGTTGACTATGTCACAAATAAAAAAAAGTGTAAAAGTCTTCCCTATAAGAGGAGAAATAATAAACACAAACGTTATTGAGATGGTGGTCATCATTTGTAGGGTATGACTAGATGGCAAGTATATATATATATATATATATATATATATATCAGCAGTACTTTTTTTATATATAAACTGAGATTGTTGATATTTTTTTAATCACGACAATTGTTTCCCCGTAACGTAGTTTTCCGGAAGTGCAAGTACTTGATTATACAATTGTTTCCCTGCATTATGCGATCTAGTTGTGTTTCCTCAGGCGATATGTAAATATTGTCTGAGTAATCCACAGCCTCAAGAACGCACCCTCTGTCTGTCGTCGTCTGCATTTAGTAATAGTCACAGAGCTTCTCAGGGTGTGTTGGTGCTGAAGGGCCGTTGGCAAAACACTTTGAATGTGTAGATGTAATGGGATGATGATTCTGCTACTGTTAAAGTGGTTGCTGCTTTAACAATATATTCATGCCGTTTGCATGAATACATCTACATCTATCTATCTATCTATCTATCTATCTATCTATCTATCTATCTATCTATCTATCTATCTATCTATCTATCTAATATATTTGTATACACATAGGTACATACATACGTTCATGCATAAATACATACATATATACATATACCTACACACACACAGAAACACGCACACATATATATAAGATCATATGTCTGCCAATATGTGTTTAGATAATTATAACTATGACAGCGATCTGTGCTGCAACGTGTGTGTGTGGAGGGGGAGTGTGTGTATGTGTGTGCGTGTGTGCGCGCGTGTGTGTTTGTGAGTGGATACAGAAGTAATATTAGCCGAGTGAGAGTATGTGAGTTCAACTGGGGAAAGTTTATTTACTTTTTTTTTCTAGGTGATCGATTTCTGCTGATCATAAATATAGACGATAACATCAATATGCAAAATCAGGTTACAGGCGAATACATGCACTCATTCACTCACACACAGAGTAACACACACAAATACATAATATACATAAATATACATATACACGTAGATCCATATACACATAGATTAACTTATATAAACATAATCGCACATCTCCCGGTGTGAGATTCGAAACCGCGATCCCTCGACCGCGAGTCCGCTGCTCTAACCACTAGGCCATGTAGTTCCACTAAATTTGACACAAGGGCAGGAAATTTCAAGGAAAGGTGTAAGTCGAATACATGGACCCTAGTATCTAAATCCTATTCATTTTATCTACCCCGAAATAATGGAAGGCAAGTCACTTGTATTATTATTATTATTATAGATGTCGCACAGTATACAATAATGTGAGCTTGTTGATTGAAGATATTATGTTTACCAGGGGGTTTGTACTGTTTGTCAAGTCACAACAAAGACCTCAGAGAGACAGTACTTTACGCAATATGCGTGCAGTTCCAAGTAATGCCTTCTTTTGCAATACACATAGATTGTAAGGTCTTTTTAAGGTTTTCAGATGTTTCCTCAGATTTTGGCGGTATTGAACCCAATGCTCCGATGACAATAGGGATTATTATTATTATTATTATTATTATTATTATTATTATTATTATTATCATCATTATTATTATTATTATTATTATTATTATTATTATTATTATTATTATTATTATTATTATCATCATCATTATTATTATTATTATTATTATTATTATTATTATTATTATTATTATTGTCGTTGTTGCTTTTCTTCTTCCTCTATCTTCAAAGTTTCTTCCATTTCTCGCCGAGTGTTTTCCGTACACCTTGTGTAGAGTAGCTCATTGTATTCTATTTCAGGCTCCTT
>NC_068992.1:65183643-65189542 GCF_001194135.2 Octopus bimaculoides
TGTATATATATATATATATATATATATATATATATATATATATATACATTACACACACATAAATACACACATACGTATATATATGCATATACATATATATGCATATATGTGTGTGTGTGTGTGAGTGTGAGTGTAGGTGTGTACATACTCATACATGCATATTTATATGTATAAATGCACATACATATGTATATATAAGTGCATTTATATATTTATACATGTATATATATATGTATGTATGTATATATATATGTATGTATTCGCATTGTAAGTATGCTTATATGTATTCATATTTTTTTAATTATTTTATCCGTCTCAGCCTTAAGGCTATGGCCATGCTGGTGCACCACCTGTGTGATATAAAATAGATAGATACATTGGGCATTAATCTAGTTACATGCCCATACGTATTGAGGAATGTGACGTGTACAACCAGTCATAGACGTGCTTCACACACGCACACGCACACACACATTTGCACCCTTACAAACACCCACAAACACACACACACTCATACACATATACACAGACACAGAAACGCTCATCTGGAAGCGCTTTCTTTCCAACACTATATCAGAGAATAAAATGATATGAAATATTCTTAAGAAAACGATTGCACTTGATCATAGCCGTGTTCCGTGCAAACACACACACACACACACACACACACACACACACGCGCGAGCACACACACACGCACACATTAGTATATATATTTCTGTATGTATATATATGTATATATATATGTATCTGTGTGTATATATACACATATGCACACACATACACACACACACACATATATATATACACATATACATCTATGTATGTCTCTGTCTGTCTGTCTCTGTCTCTCTTTTTCTCTCTCTCTCTCAATATATATATATATATATATATATATATATATGTGTATACATATATATATATGTATATATATATGTGAATAGCTGCGTATTGAATAGACACGTGTATCTTTAACATGGGTAGTATTAGCGTGACCGATATTAACTCAATAAAACATCTTTGAATTACGCATATAATCTAATTGGCGGGCTTCAGCACAGTCTCCACCTCATTGAGTTCGCATGAGGTGATCAGAAAGCACACGACCCCAAGAAGCCATGCAACAGAATCGAACCCATGACCTCATGCATTTGAAAAGAACTCCTCAACCACTGTATATTTGTATACAGACGTTCAAGTAGGCACACGCAACTACATGGGCGTTTACACGTGCACACATGCACTCATATAAGCATGTATACAACGTCAATGCATATATATGTATATACCACACAAACAGCTATATACAGATATAAACTCAGGATTAGATAATAAAAAAAAACGTGCATGCACACAAGTGCGCACAGGCATGGATGCACACACACACACACACACACACACACACACACACACACACACACACACTCGTACAGAGTTGTATACACGCACGCAAAAGTTTCGAAGCGCGTATATAATAAGTTGTATGTGCATAGGTATGCATTCATGCACATACTGCAGATAGAAGTGCATTCGCTCTCCCTTCCTCACACGCTCACACACACACACGCATTCACAGAAACACGCAGACACACACACACACACACACACACACACATTCACATACTTATTCACACACGCCCGCACATATTTATATAGGCGTATGCCGCGCTGAGCGGCAAGACCTGTGCTTCTGAACTACATGTTTCCGAGTTCAGTCCCACTGACTGGCACCTTGGGGAAGCAAGTGTCTTCTACTACGTTCGGGTCCACCAAAGTCTAGCAACTTAATGTTTTGGCAAAAAAGAAAAAAAAAACAAGAGAACCACCTGGAATAATTAACATGCTTTGAGAAATCTACAAATGTTGCAGTTGATTGGTTCTGCAAACAATTTTCAAACGATGCCCCAGCATGGCCACAGTCTAATGACTGAAGCAAGCAAAAGATACACACACACAAATATACATTCATACATATATGTGTGTATTTATGCATATATATATAATATATGCATATATTTACATTAAATACATACATATATATATATATATATACTTACAACTATATATATGTATAAAAGTATAAATATAACATATATATATATATATATATATATATATATATATATATATATATATATATATATATATACGTATATATTTATGAACACATATGTATATATGTATATACACATATACATACATGCTTAGGCATATATATATATGTCATAAATATATATATATACATACATATATAAATGTGTATGCATGTATACACACACACACACACACACACACACACACACACACACACACACACACACACATATATATATATATATATATATATATATATATACATGTGTGTGCATGTATATCTATACACACACTTTCAAACATGCAGAGATTAACAACGATACGTTCATGTAATGGAGCTCACACGCGCTCATGTATTTCCAAGAAGGCATCTAGAAATGCTTACACACATACACGCGCCAACAGATTAAGGCAATGACATGCAATCAGAGGGATTAGGAAACGCGTGCGCCTGCACACACACACTCTCACACACACACAGACACACACACACACACACACGCGCATACAAACACATGCACACATACACATGTATACACATTCACACATACACATGTACACATACGCGCGCACACACAAAATGCATACGACAAGCAATTACACGCGCCAAGAATATCTGCATGCATACATATGTAAATATGTGTGTGTGTGTATATATATATATACATATACATACATATATATATATATATATATATATATATATATATATATATATATATATATATATATATGTATATGTACACTTATGTATACATGTGTAAATGTATATATATGTATACATATATATATATACACACACAAACATATACACACACACGCACGCACACACATATATGTATACATATATACATACATATATATATGCACACACATGCACATTTTTTTTAACATGTATCGTGGTTATGTAAGTGTACGTAAGATATCAAAGATATTATCAAACTTACGCACAAATACAAACAGATGCACAAACATAATAAATAAATAAATATGCATGCACACACACACACATACAAATACACACAGAGACACATATACAAACACACACACGTTCACGTACCCATTTACACGTGCAAACGATCTGAGCCCAGGAACACATTCACACACGAATACAAATAAGCACACATCTACATCATACTAACCAACGAACACACACACACACACACACACACACACACACACACTTACACGTTAGCATGTACACGCATATACACTCAAAAAATCATGACAACAAAATGTTGTAGATGTTGTTTAGCCATGGGTCATATTTGATAAGGCAGGCTTATAATTGAAGACATTCCCGCCGTAGCAATCCCGGCGGTTTTCATTGTGCACCGAACATTACTCAACGTGTTCTTTATTTTTAGAATATATTGTATTTTGAGGGGGGGGGTATTTTGACTGCTATATCCAGTGAAGGTTTACCAATAGCTAGAAAGCCTCATGTATATATATATATGTATATATGTGTACATATATATATATATATATATATATATATATATATATATATATTTATATATATATATATATATATAATATACACACACACACACATGTATATATATATATGTTGTGTGTGTATATATATATATATATATATAGAGAGAGAGAGAGAGAGAGAGAATCAACAACACGAACGGATGTGTGTACATATATATATATATACATACACATACATATATATATATAACTATAAATGTGCGTGTGTGTTTGCGTGCATATGTACATATGTGTATATATGTGTATATATAATGAATGTGTGTTTGTATCTATCCGTTTATCTATTTATTTACCTTTCTCTCTCTCTATCTATCTATCTGCCAAATGTGTATGTATGTATGTAATTATATACCTATGTATGGTCCTGAACAGCTGATTGTAGTTGGGGAACACACAAACAAACCGGAGTATAAGTAGCCTTATCATAGCAACTGGCCCTAATACATGTTATAAACGAAAAAAGGGATACAGGAAATATATGGACATGTGCAGCCCAGCTAGTTCAGTCAGAATTTAACTGGTATTTATGTTATGGTGGGTCCCAGGAGCAATGAATTGCGTCCACGCAGCATTGATCTTACCGGAATTTTAACTGACGAAATGAAAAAAGAACGGAAGTTAATACCGTAGGACAGTTTTAGTTCGAGCCCTGTGCCTTGGGCCCGGCGTTTTGCTTTCCCCTTAATACTCTACAAACACAGGGGCCTAGAGAATCATAGAAATAACTTTTATTTTTGACTTAGTCTTAAAGCCAGCAGGTTGATGGAAATCGATGACTCCGACAACTGGGGCTAGAATAATAGCTTCAGTTGATTGGTACATTATTTCATCGATCTCAGGAATGTTGAAGTGCAAAATAGCCCTTACAAGGATTGAACTCGGGACGTAATCAATCATGAGCAAATTATTAATGGGAATTTTATCCGACGTTCTAAAGAATCTGTTAATCAATCGCCCTTATTGTCACACATAAACATAGAACATTAAATTCCAGTTCGTGTGGGCTATAGACGTATATATCGCCTCTTGTACTTAATCTAGTAACGATTCCCTGCTTAGGCACACGGAGCATCCTGTCTTTTTAGTAGGGAGCTTCAGGAAATTATATGAACATAAGTATTTCTCTCGTATCATATATGTTATTATTATCCTGCCACCCGGAAACTTCGCGATATTCGAACCCAGTATATGCCAAACAATAACAACATATTTGACACATCATTCTACTGTCTGACGTTCTACACATTACTCCTTTACAGACGAAAGCATCACAACATATAATAATAATAATAATAATAATAATAATAATAATAATAATAATAATAATAATAATATATATTTTTTTTGGCACAAGACAAGCAATTTTGAGCGGGGAAAACTCGAACCCAGTACTTGATTGGTTCGAATTTTCTCGACACCCGAAAGGATGAAAGGCAAGGTCAACCTTGATCTAATTTGAACACAGAACGTAGAGCCGAAAGAAAAACCGCAAAGCTTTTTGTCCTGCTTGCAAACGGTTCTGCCAGTTTCTAATACAAGCACAAGCCCTGAAATTTGGTGAAGGGGTCAGTCCCGCTGATTTTGTGGCCCCTGGTCCCCGTACGTGTGCCGATGTTTTAATTTGTTGACCTCGGACTTAGGATGAACGGTAAAGTTGGCACCGGTGATAGTAAATATTCCTGTTGATGGCGATGACGATGGCGATGATGATAGTTATGATGATGATTATTATTTTGGTGATAATATTGATAATATCTGTTACTGGCCTGAAGGGCCCAAGATATTGAGTACAACTCGAAGACGTGTGCATTTTGTTGTCTTATGTAATAACGAAAACAAATTCCTATATTTACAATGGGGAAAGTCGGACGAGAGGGGACATTACAACAGACACGCTACAATAATAATAATAATAATAATAATAATAATAATAATAATAATAAATAGTGACAAAATTAACTGCACTAACAACAAATAATTAAAGCCTAACGGTGACAAATACACAAAGCAAAATACCTTCATCAAAAGCAGCAGCGACAAAGAAAAGAAGAAGAAGAAGAAGAAGAAGAAGAATTTAAAGCTTGACTTACCATCACATACCACTGTGGGGATGGTCATGACGAGAATATAGATCACATAGATTTGTAGATAATATACCATGATGTGTGAGCAGAAATATTTGTGTTCTTGTTACTGTTGTTATCGTTGAGGTGTTGTATTTATGTTGTGGTATACATAGGGATATATATGCGAGTGTGTATGATCATATATACATGTATGTATATATATATATATATATATA
>NC_068992.1:65194061-65194396 GCF_001194135.2 Octopus bimaculoides
TATATATATATATATATATATATATATATATGTACATATATATGTACATATAGTTTCTTTAACTTATAATCATTAAATTATACATATATAGAACGGGTTTCTTTCATATCCGTTCAGAAGCATTTAATCTTTTCGAGGCTATAGTAAATGACATTCGCTCAAAGTGCCACGAAGTTCGACTGAACTCGAAACTACGTGGTTGGGAAACAGCCTTCTTGACACACAGCGACGCCTCTCCCTATATCTATATCTATATTTATCTCTCTCTCTATCTCTCTCTCTCTCCCTCTCCCCCCCTCTCTCTCTCTCTCTCTCTCTCTCTCTCTATATATATA
>NC_068992.1:65194406-65197568 GCF_001194135.2 Octopus bimaculoides
TCTCTCTCTCTATATATATATATATATATATATATATGCATACTAAATGTGTGTATGTTCCTGCGTGTGTTTGCGTGAGAGTAATAGAAGAGCACAATTTTACTCACTGAAGTTCCGAAATTTAACCAAAACTCCGGTGATAATCCTGTAATGTAATTTCGAGCGGGTTATATTTTAAATTTTAAACAGAATATATCATGTGACAATGTTTTCGAAAACGAAATTTCGTATAATAAAATACCATTACACATTCGATTGTGCAGCCCTATATCGATATACAACACTCTGCTCAGAGTGTATCGTGTTCCTATAGTGATTTAATTTTCGAAATTAATAACTGGCTAATCTTGACTCTGATACGCCCCAACATGTATAATAATAAAATAAATATACATTACTGTTTCTACTTCGCGGATTTTCGCCTATCGTGGGGACTTTTGGAACGTAACACCCGCAATAGTCGAGGGATTGCTGTATAAATCTGGGCCAAAGCTATACAAGTTATTCACAGTGAAAAAGTATATCTGTTTTATTTATCTTTTGCCCACAATATAAATGACACATGATATGAAAGAAATATTTATGAATTTACTATGTAATGTTACTTCCTCTATAGAGCGTTCGGTTTCGAAGCCCGTAACCTTTCATCGCGCATGTTTCAAAATATAGAATCCCTGTTTGATCTACGCCATAAACTATCAGTCAAGTTGAGTTGAGATAAAACCTCACCGAAGCGGGCAATATATTGCAAAACACACTTTTATATCCGTGGAAAATAAAATATAATGACTAACAATATAAATATGTGTGTGCGGTGTGATATCTTCCGTGCCATTTCCTGCTCTTTCTTCTTGAAACAAACGCAGAAACTATTCAAACTTTTTACCAATGGCGCTTTTTGTTAGAAGTTGTAGGAGCAGCAGCGGTAGTAATCGTCGTATATGTTCTTGTTGTTGTTGTTCTTGTCGTACTTGTAATGACCAGCGTCCAGTTATGTTTCTCTATTGTAGACATCCTGTCGTCTCGTCATCGCTGTAACCTTGACAAGAGATGAACCAGTGTAAGATGATAAGGAAAAGAGAAAGGGCAGCAGAAATGGATGATGGGGTGGGGGACGGAGATGAGGGGAGAAGGTACAGAAGCAGCAGCAGCAGCAGCAGCAGTAGTGCCACGTGGTAGCAGCGATAGCAACATGTGTAGGAAAATACATCGTTGGATCTGTGAGAAAGACGAGAATATAATATAGAAATAGATAGCGGTTTAATAGAATGATGGAACGGCAGAATGACGGAATATGGAATGAAGAAAGAATAAAGTAGGGCTTGTACAGAATATCTTGTATGCATGAAGGCGTGTGTAATTCTACTGGTGTGTGTGTGTGTGTGTGTGTGTGGTAAGTGTAGCTTGCTTACCAACCATATGGTTCCAGGTTCGGTCCGACTACGTGGCACCTTCAGCAGGTGTCATCTAGAATAACCTCCGGCTGACCAAAGCCTTGTGACTGAATTCGGAAGAAGGAAATTGAAAGAAGCCCGTCGTATACGTACATACACACACACACACACACACACACACACACACACACACACACTCACACACACACACACACACACACACACACACATATATATATATATATATATGTGTGTGTGTGTGTGTGTGTGTGTGTGTGTGCATGTGTTTAATATTTATTGTGTATGAATATCTGTGATTGTGCGCATTTGCTGTATATATGTGTGTGTGTATGCATATGTATAATCGATAGATAGTGTTTGAAGTATATTTGCTTGTGTATGTATTCATGTGAGTATTAGCCTTGCTGTGTGTGTGTGTGTGTGTGTGCGAGCTTTATTGTATGCGAGTGCGTTTCATGTATGTTTTTTTAGCTGCTGTGTATGTGAATGCGCGCATGAAATTATCTGTGTGTTTACCTACACATTGGAACAGTGCAGTGTGTGTGTGTGTGTGTGTGTATTTGTTACGATTTGCACGTGTGAATAGTATATATACCCATTCCTTTACACACACGCACACACGCACACAGACACACAGACACACACACACAAGCACACATATATGTGCGTAGAGGGTGAGCGGTAGTGATGCATATAAACACAATCAAGGTTCATGCTTATGCATGCATGTGTGTGATGCCTATATATATATATATATATATATATATATATATATACATGTTTCCTGAGTCAGTGTGTGAATGTCTGAGCGCTATGTGCGCGCGCGCATGCGTGTGTGTGTGTGTGTGTCTGTGTGCGTGTTGCGTTTGTTTGGCAGAAAATACCTCACAAATGATAATTACAGCAATTGATGGTTGTGATGTGATGGTAGTGGTTATGCTAATGGTATTAGTGGTAGTGTTAGTAGCAGTAGTAGTAGTCGTATTATTATTATTATTATTTGTAGTAATACTAGTAGTAGTGGTGGTGGTGGTGGTGTCGGTGGAACTAATTATATTGACAGTTGCAGTATTAGTAGTAGTGGATTCAGTGGTATAGAGAGATGGTAGTACACTGCTATAGTATTGGTGACGGTGAGTGTAGTGGTACTGGTGGTAACAGTAGTGGCAGTGACAGTGGTAGTAGTGGTAAGCTTATCAGTGCTGTTGGTGGTGTTGATGTTGTAGTTAGTTGTTCAGATGACAGTGGTTCTATAAGTCGTAGTACTGTCTGTGGTGGTTTTGGTGGTCGCAGTTCTAGAGTGATTCATAGTAATCGTGGTAGTGGTGGTGGTTGTGGTGGTTGTGGTGGGGGTGTGTTAGCATGCATGAATGAAGCATGCAGTGTGCAGTTGCATGTTTAAGTGGTAAATACTGCAACAGCAGCAGAAAATGGTGGCTGTCAATGCAGTGTAGGTAACTTTACCTACATACACACGTATGCACACTGACTCGCACACACACATACACATTCACACCAAAACATACGCACACATACACAGGTGTCTATTTATCGAGCAAGCTAGCAATGAATATATACAAGTATGTATTAAATGTATGGCTATATTTGTATATATATATGTATGAATATATATGTATATATAATATATGTATGTAAATATATCCTTATATTTCGGGATGGTCATTTTTGGGGGTCAAATTCATAATGATATGTATATATCCGATATATATATATATATATATGTATA
>NC_068992.1:65197643-65199541 GCF_001194135.2 Octopus bimaculoides
ATATATATATATATATATATATACGTGTATGTGAGTATATACACACAGACACAAACGCACAAACACGCTCACACATTCGCTCTGGTAAAGCAAAACTGACAACAGGGCAAAACATTAATTGTAATTATGTACCAAACTGCTCATTAACTATTTAATAATTATTACTAAATGCATATAATTTATGTATAGGTTGCAATTAATGAGGTACATCAAGAGACAAAACAGAATAAAACAATAAAATGACTTGAAACTTTAAAATAATTGTTGAAATTCTTTACCAAAGCTCTGCCCTGAAGCCTCCTACAAGAGAGCAACAACAGTTGGGATGTATCTGCTCTCATGTCTGTAACCCCTGTTTTATATTCCAGCCGGTTCGCCAATACTTATTTCATACACGTCAGTTAATGTCAGTTAAATGAGTAATTTCCTCTCCTTGTCTGATTATAATGTAGCTATCATTAGTTTCTTTAATTCTTCATTGTAAGTATGTAGACTTACGTGTTTTGAGGGTGGTGGCCATATCTGTTTCTGACCACGGTTCAGATTGCGATTCTTTAACATATTAAATCATTGTGCGTCGACAAATAGTGTGTCACAAATAGTGTCGCACTAATAGTTTCTTTTCTACTCTAGGAACAAGACCCCAATTTTTTGGGCAGGGTCCAGTCGATTGGATCGACCCCAGTACGCAAGTGGTACTTAATTTATCGACCTCGAAAGGATGAAATGCAAAGTCGACCTCGGCGGAATTTGAACTCAGAACGTAAAGACAGATGAAATACCGTTTCTGCCAGCTCGCCGCCTTGTGTCTCACTAATAGTGTCTCACAAATGTGTCCACAGATAGTGTCTCACATGTGCCTGGGTGCGTCGCAACCCAACAACGAATAGTTCGATTCGATATTCTTTTCGTTGAACCTTCTCGACAGTCCCTTCTCTTGCCCCGTTATATGGAGCTGCTGTTACCACATTTGGATACGCCTGCTGCCTTGTAGTCATAGTACAGGATAACACATGATGTTTGCATCTCTGCACTGCTCTGGATGATGTCGGTTTCAAATTTTGGCACAAGGCCAGCAATTTTGTGGGAGTTGATAAATCGATTACATCGATGTTAGTGCTCAACAGGTACTCATTTTATCGACCCCTAAAGGATAAGAGACAAAATCAACCTGGGTGGAATTTGAACTTAGATCGTGACGACGGCCATAATAATGCTAAGCATTTTGCTCGGAATGCTAAGGATGTTTCCAGTTCACCGCCTTAAGTGCATTAAATGAGGCTTGAAACTGCCATACTCCTGTCCAATTGGGGTCCCCTAGCCTCACCTGCTGCTATGGTAGGCTTTCATGGAGGATAACCTTTCATTTTCGTTTGACTGATGAGGGCAAATCGCTCAGCTAGGACGGCACATATTGTGAGATCTCCAGTGCCAAAACTTGCTCGTCTCTAAATCCAAAGCAAAGGAAGAAAACATGATTCAATAACTGTCAGTGAGAGACAGATTCATCATCACGCCACCCTTTTTGAAACCCTCTGCAACCTGAAACCTAGAACTGCTCTTCTCCAAATTGCATTTGTAGCTGTTCCAATGGCAGGAAGAGCTCAGCAAGGTAGGGAGCTTGACCCAAGAGATTCCTGGTGGTTCTTCACATCAATGGCTTTACCATTCTGTTCGTGTGACGTAAGTGAGACATGTTATTCAACAACGATATTTTGGATTTGTTTATTTCAATAATGTCTCAGTCAGAGTAAACAGGAAGAGAATTCTGAGAGAAAGAGAATTCCTGAGAAATTCCGAAAATGTTCACGTACACTGCCAAGTGGTCAATATCGGATTATTAATTGCAGCCGTCTATACACGTTCAAGCACACACACACACACACACACACACACAC
>NC_068992.1:65199772-65203808 GCF_001194135.2 Octopus bimaculoides
TATATATATATATATATATATATATGTACACACACACACACATATATATACATATGAACGTGTATATATCATAAAAGTGTATATGTGACTGAGTATGAATTCGTAAATCTCTCATTTTCTCTCTTTCTGTATATATATATGTGTGTGTTTGTGTGTATGGATTCATATATATGTATGTGTGCGTGTGCATGTACATACGTATAAATACATGGATAAATATAAGCAGAGACCAGTCGAGGTTTTTATTGGATTTATTCTGTATACACCTGACGACTATATTTAATTCGTCACCGTTCACATCCATGCTAGACACATTGTTAGTCGTATACACCGCCTACCACTATTCTATTGCTAAATAAATTATGTTCTAAAATCGGAAATACATCGCTCTGTTGATTTTACACTTCTTAAACTTTCCCATTTCGAAGTTCCTTTCTAAGAGTCTCTCGGATTGCCTTCTCTTGCATTTCGTCTAATTTCGCGTAATTCAATTACTACCTTACCAAAGTTTCCCATACTTTTTTACGACATTTTGTGTTATATATTTGATAGAATATTGTTTTATTTTGGTCCTTCCTACTTCTCTCATTTCAATATACTTGTTAGTTTTATATAAATTTAGCATTCTCGGTTGTTTGTTTTAAAGATGACATAGTAACCTCCATCTTGAAATGAAAGACATATTTTAATAATAACATCTTGAACCGGATCTAGTTTCGAATTATAAGCCTTTACTTCTAAGCCTATAAAGTTCGTATTTGAATTCAGCTCAGTAATTCGTTCACATCCAGAAATGAAGCACCTGCTGACGACGGCAGATATCACCGATCGAAATAATATGTAGATATAAAGATTGAAGAAGGGTTTCTCTTTAAAGGTATCGTTTACAGATCAAATAATTCGGATTATTAAAATTCATCTTCGAGACTTACAGGGAGTGAGAGAGAGGGGTGGGGAAGAGGAAGAACCGTGTAGTTTAATCATGAGACTATGTACAAAGCGATGCTGGATGCATGTTTATGAATCGACTCATAGGAGAGGAAGAGACAGAAGGAGAGAGAGAGAAAGAGAGAGAGAGAGAGAGAAAGAGAGAGAGAGAAAAAGATAGAAAGGGGTAGAGAGAATGAGAATGAAATAGAGAGAGAGAGAGAAAGAGAGAAAGGAAAGAAGGAATGAGACAGAGAGGGAAAAATAGAGATCTGTTGTTTAACACTGCGTCTCTTTACACATCAACCTAAATGTATGTCTATGAATCTTGTCCCAATTTATTTAAACAGTGCTTAATAATTTGAAATCCGAAATTATTGATTTGAAAAACTGTCGACGATGCACCAGACAACTAAGTAGTTCACATAATTTTGCTGAAAATGTATATTTTGTTGTTTAACCTAAGGTGGGTCCAGTGAACCAAACATTGTAACCGTGACCAACAACAATATTGAAGATGTATCATCATGCCGCTAGATTTTCATTCTGTCCATTGGCAGAACAATAACTAGAATCAAGTTAAAGGAGAAATGTTTCATTGTTCAATATTCAATGAAAACCTTTTGAGAAGTATCGTAACAAAGACGACATATTTCGTGTATTGAGGTGATATGTTATGGAGGATTTTATTTGGAAATTGTAAGGAATTTCAGCAGCAGAGTAGTGTGAGGGAAGTGGCCTGAAGTATGGACAAAAAATGAAAGCAAAATGAAAGCTGTACCATGAAATCTCTCTTGCTCCCGTGTCATGTCTTACCTGTAAGGGTTCCAAAAGCACCAAACGATTATTGTTCCCAATTCTCCCAACTCTGCTCTCTGGATTAGGTGGAAATCTTTTGTTATGGTTGTTTTGAAAGTTGGAATCCACCTTGAAAGGTCAACGACTTCAGACGATAGAACACATCGAAGGAAAATGCTTGCGACAAATGTCACTTCTCTAACATTAAAGAAGAAGAAAAAACCTCGTTCAAAGAGACGTTCCGAAGCTGGAAAAAATTTCTTGTGAACAGTATATCTTCAGTAGTAACTACAAATTGAAGGAGACGAGTCATTATATTAGAAGAAAAGTAATAAATTTGTTTTAAAAATGTTCAGTGCTATGAGAGAAAACATTAAACCTCTAATAAACCAGAAGCTAATTATATTAGTTAAATGAAGTTTCGATAAATATAGGAAGTAAAAAAAAAAAGCAGCCGATGAAATGCAGAAGGCCAGAGACCAAGGGTCAAGGATATAGGTCAGCAGAAAAGAAATTTGTTGTAGGTTAGTAAGCTATGGATTAGTTGTGACTGAGCAGAACGTTAGTAGCAGTTTATCACCAGAGAATGATTTAGCACAAACCAAAGACCGGTTTTCGTTTGCTATTAAACTGTAGCGACAACTTAGAGAAGAATACAGTGCACATGTCAACATTCAGTGAATCGGGTTTGCGCTCCATCGAGGGCGCCATTAATTTCTATCTATCTGTCTATCTCTCTATCTGTCTGACTGTCTGTCTATCTATCTATGTTTCTTTCTTTCTTTCTTTATTTGATCCATTCTTTGTTTCTCTCATTCTTTTTAAACATTGCTCAAATATCCAGTTTAATCTTGGGTGGAGTAAAAGAAAGGTTAGTAACCCCATGCAATATGCATTCATATGTACACAAATGCGCGCGCACAAAAACACGCACGCACAAAAACACGCACGCAAACACATACACACACACGCGCGCATGTGTGTGTGTGTGTTGGATTAAATTGTATGCCACGTGAGTTATATGAGAAAAAGTTATTGCCTTCGGCGCTTATCTATTTCCTGTTTCTAAAGAAATGCTCCAAAGCAACCACTATGTCGTCTTCCATTTCTCACAGCGCAACATAATCAACTGAGAAAGAGAGAGAGAGTGTGTGAGAGAGAGAGAAGGTGGGGTGGGAAGAGGAGAGAGAAGTGACAGAGGAGAGAGAGGTTGCCGTCCTTCATCATTCGACATTTAAAGATCAAATACCTGTTTGTGCTCGGTTGATTTGGAACTCAATTTCAGTTCCCAAAATTTGCTCTTAGGCGTTGCCTCTTTACAACTGCGTCCGCAGCCAGTAAATTTAAACCGTAAAGATGGCAATAGGCTGGTTCTTATCAAAATTTTCCCGTTTCTAAGCGCTAATTCTCTTGTCTAGGATGCTTTCTGCCGGATTGTTTTCTCCGGAGGTGCAATCAACAACAATCGGTGTTAGGTCCGCCCTACATCACCTGACAGCCGAAACATTGCAAATAGATAGGTTTGTTTTCATTCCTACGGCTGGAGAAATTTCCGGCGTCCTTCGACCCCCACCCCACGCCGACCCACAAACCTATTCAGTGTGGTTTGTCTTGAGATTGCTCTTCATAGGAATGCGTTCCATGATGTGGATTGCCAATCTTAACACAAATCTCCCATTATTCCGCTGGGTATTGCATTCCCCATTCCTTTTTCCGTAGACAATGAATCATTTACATGCCGAAAGGTAATATAGATTCTCAGGAAATTTCAAATGTATTTCCTCAATTCTAGCTGCATTACAGTATTTAGATTCCGAGAAATGGCAGCAATAACAAAAATAACAAAATTACAAGTAGAATATGATAGACAAGGAAGAAAATAGGATAAGTTTCAATGTGCAAATACGGATTAATTTAAAAATAACGAGTTAAAGGTATCGAATTTCTGGTAGGGGGGGGGGTACGAATAGGAACAAAATACACGAAAGAGAGAAAAGGAAATCGTTGGATTGAGAATATAAGAGACAAGATGAGAAAAGAGAATAAGTTATATTAGACATGAGTGTGTGAGTGCGCATCTGTATAGATATATGTGTGAATTTGTATCCATATATATATATAATTAGATATGCTTCAACACACACACACACACACACACACATACACACACACATATATATATATGCACACATGTATATATATCGAGATAGATCTGTCTCTCTCCTTATATATATTTGTATATATATTGTATATTATATATATACATACATAAATGCATACATATATACATATATATATATATATATATATA
>NC_068992.1:65203818-65203996 GCF_001194135.2 Octopus bimaculoides
TATATTAGACATGAGTGTGTGAGTGCGCATCTGTATAGATATATGTGTGAATTTGTATCCATATATATATATAATTAGATATGCTTCAACACACACACACACACATACACACACACATATATATATATGCACACATGTATATATATCGAGATAGATCTGTCTCTCTCCTTATATATAT
>NC_068992.1:65204512-65205120 GCF_001194135.2 Octopus bimaculoides
AATAGAGTTATTAATATTTCTAAGTCTCTCTAAAGGAGACTACGGCAGCGGTACTGGAAATTAATAGTTATCGCCAAGCCAACATGGCAGTCCCAAAATTAGGACGAAAGCTGCCGTGAATTAGCTCCAAGAAGCCATCGCCTCTAGCTAGCTATGTGACACACGAAACCTGTGTCCTTTATAACCTTCGAACAGGGGAGGTCAGCAGTGTCCCCCTGCTGGTTTGGCATCTGCAGACTAGACTAGTTTCAGGGTGTTGCCCCTTGTCAATGCAGAGTAGCCAAGCCTTAGCCAGGCGGCGCTGCTGACTATCTGCTCGAAGGTTATTTATCTAATTTCAGTGGAATCTATCCACTGGTTTTCAGAAATAGAGTTATTAATATTTCTAAGTCTCTCTCTATATATATATACATATATATACACACACACACATATATATATTTGTGTGTTCGTTTGTGGGTGCGCCTTTGTGTGTGTGTGCGTGTGTGTCTGTCTGTCTGCGCGTGTGTGTCAAGAAATTAAAACGAACAGCATTCAGTTTGACGCTCAGCAGTTCTGAAACGAATGATAACTTGCATACCAGCATATGGTTTTATATATATATATAT
>NC_068992.1:65205750-65206861 GCF_001194135.2 Octopus bimaculoides
TATATATATATATGTGTGTGTGTGTGTGTGTGTGTGTGTGTGTGCGCGCGCATAATCCTACATGTAGATTTACACATGTATTTCAAAGAAAAGTGAAATAAAAAAAAGGAAAAATATATATATAAAAACAAATTAACCAATGAAAAATGAACGAAAACTTACAAATTGATTTCTATATTTAATAGTTTGGGGTTTGAAATTTAAATTAAAATATGTTTACGTAATATGGTAAACAAGTTCACTGCACTAAAAAATGAAACGGCATTTCTGAAGAAAGACATACATAGGCGCAGGCATGGTTGTGTGGTTAGAATCTTGCTTCCCAACCACATGGTTCCCCGTTCAGTCCCACTGCGCGTCACCTTGAGCGAGCCTCAGACCGACCAAAGCCTTGTGAGTGGATTTGGATGACAGAAACTGAAAGAAGACCATCGTATATATATATGTTTGTGTGTTTGTGTTTGTCTCCTCACCGTTGCTTGGCAATCGATGTTGGCATGTTTACTCCTTAAATTAGCGGTTCAGCAAAAAAGTCCAATAGAAGAAGCACTAGGCTTACAAAGAATAAGTCCTGGGGTCGAATTGTTCGACTAAAGGCGGTGCTTAATATTTAAGAGTTGGAGACAATATGCTGCAAATCATCTTAGAAATCTAATGATGATGAACTATCTCTCTGCGCCTCATTCTTAACTCCCACTATCCCTCTATGTTACTCTAAATCATAATATGCTGTACCTATGCATTTTTTTACTAAATCTCATTCTGCCACGGAAATACCAAGGAGAAACAACGTAATTGTTTTGGTTGCTGATATAAGTTGCGCTACAAAACAAAAATGGTTTACGTTGGAAAACTGTACAGTTGGCTGCGTTCGAGGAGAGCGGTTTATTTTATATTGATGTAATGTTTTCATTGCTACACATTTTCCTTCCAAGCACTACAGTAAACAGCAGACGTGAGCTAAGACGTTAAAATTAGTGCGCATGCAATCTACGCCAAGCATCGTTACTCTACGTTCTATAGATTGGTTACTACGAGAACAGTCCGGATACTTATTAACCAGACCACATATTGTCGAAGCGGACACAATTCTGAAAATATGAATATATAT
>NC_068992.1:65206993-65208026 GCF_001194135.2 Octopus bimaculoides
TATACATATATATATATATATAAACATGCAGGGTGTTTACTGTATGGTAATAAAAACCTTCCTGGCAGAGACGTGAAATGAATTGTTTTTCAAGGGTGCCGTTCGAAGTAGATACAGCTATAAATAATACCGTATAAAAATCGGAGAGAAAGAGCCGAAGGCTGCCTTCAGGACACGAAACTACATCTTTTAAAAACATGACAGACGTCGTACCAATATACCAAATCAATCCTTCAAGTTTATCGATTTCATATACTTTGTTCTCAGCAGTGAGGATTGTATATATTATTTAGATCCTCAGAATTTTAAAGCTAATTTTTGATGGGGCGGGGGAGGCGTTCCCAATTGAAACATTATCAACAGTTGGAATTTTATACTATTATAAAATTGTTTGACAGTCATTACTGCTTAGGGACGAAATTAACCTATCATCATATTTTCGGGTATATCATTTATTGGTTACTTTGGTACATTAATTGCTAACGATTCGCGGCGAAATTGACACGGGTAAGGGAACAAAAGAGGATAGATTATTTCTGCTCGATAAACTAGTAAACCATCAATTTTATTGCATTTGCCTGCAATTGTATTTTGCAGAAAAACTCTAAATTTACAAAATTATTCAATTTATTATAAGATGTTTTCTCTTTTCAGAGATATTTTCACTTTGTAAGGTAAATATTTGGCAACGAATCACAAATGTAAAATTAATTATTAAACTCATTAATGTAATTGGTTTTCTATATTATCTCTTCTCGAGTCTATTCAACTGAACTATTTCACTTTTAACATTGAACTGTGGTTGCTTTATCTGCTAATGTACGTGGATAACTGCTCCACATAAACACACCTGCGTACATATTCCGCCTTACGTACAGGAAATACACACACATGCGCACACGCGGATACAAACATACATATACATAAATATACTTACACACATACATACATATATACCTATATAATTTTCCTAATGTACTTCCGTTAACCTGGTACTCATTTAAACTAACAATATTCATTTATAAATGCATAT
>NC_068992.1:65208238-65221416 GCF_001194135.2 Octopus bimaculoides
TATATATGTACATACATACATATACACACACACACATATATATACAACTATATTTATATACATACGATCCATAATTTATTTTTATATTTTATGCAACTATAATGCACACACACACACACATATATATATATATGTATATGATATATAATATATATTGTATATTTTTATATAATACATACCTTCATACCTATGTAGTTAGATATATATATATATACGCAGAAACGCGCCCTCCCCCCCACACATATATGCACGCGCCTACGTCAGGTGTATGCGTGTACACGAAGCAGAGTGTGTTTGTGTAATGTGTCAACGTTTGAAAACATTATATAACATTATATAGTATAATACGTCGATAATATTTGAAAATGTCAATAAATGTGTATTTCTAAAGACTTCCACATTTCGATCTACACTATGGTCGATACACATATATACACAAACACACACACACGCGTCACGCATTTAAACTCACACACACATACATATACGCATATCTATCTATCTATCTATCTATCTATCTATCTCTCTATCTATCTATCTATCTATCTATCGATCTACCTATCCATCTATATATCTATCTATCCATCTATCTATACACACACACACACACACACACACACACACACACACACACACACACATATATATATATATATATATCTTTATATATATACACGCACGTTTACAGTGAGCGAATATACCTGACACCTAACATTTTTCATGTTCACAATCTAAAGGGAATACACTTCCATTACTGGGTGTGTATGTTTGTATGTGTGTATGTATTTATGTATGTGTGTATGCACACACACACACACACACACACACGTTTATTCTTATATATATACACACGTTTACCTCCGTTAACAAAATTGTTACGTGTCAATATTCCGTTATTTCTTCACTTTTAATGCAACGTAGACGACTTAGACCTTTTCCAAGAACTCATCGTAACACACGATATATTTTCCGACGGCTTTTAGATAAGATTTCTGTTGTTAAAAATGTGTATGGAAGAGTCTGTCTTCTGCTCTCTAGACTCTACACTCAGTCTTGTTTAATTTTTAAGATCTCCGTTAGTAAAGTTGACATTTTGCATACAATCTAAAAGACACCGACATCAATCTTGCCAGATTTCTTTTCTTGCACCATTCATACAAAACTATTTCTGATTGAATTTGTTCTATCCTCTGACTTATGATTTTCCTGACCTATATTTGGATACAGTGGAGGCGCAATAGCCCAGTGGTTAGGGAAGCGGACTCGTGGTTGCAGCATCGCGGCATCTATTCCCAGATACCGGGCGTTGTGAGTGTTTATTGAGCGAAAATACCTAGAGCTCTACGAGGCTACAATAGGGGCTGGTGGCGAACCCTGCTGCACTCTTTCACCATAACTTTCTGTCACTTTTTCTTCTTGTTTCTGTTGTACCTGCGTTTCAAAGGGCCAGCTTTGTCACGCTCTGTGTCACACTGTATCTCCTCGAGAACTACGTTAAGGTTGCACGTGTCTGTGGAGTGCTCAGCCACTTGCACGTTAATTTCACGAGCAGGCTGTTCCGTTAATCGGATCAGCTGGAACCCTCGTCGTCGCAACGACGGAATACCACGAATATTTGGATACATCTTCCTTTGAACTCTAATGACGTGTCTATGTCTTACTTGTACTAAGTTATTTTTAATATATTTTGTGATTTGAATAATGCATCTTTCTTAGTTCTAACATAAGTTTAAAAAAAAACCTTTTTCCATAGAGTGTGCTAATGAAGGTGTTTTAGGACTTTAATATGCAAGTGCTGTAGGTTATCCCATATTCATTTAACCAAGGGCTGAATTATTCTTCTCACAGCAATCTATGAAAACCACTCAATCAAAAAATCCTATTTAACCCAAGATATATCTACAAAAATTCCAGATAACAAACACATTAGATTCGGAGAAACCTGACATTTCACTTGAATTATCAAAATGATAAATAGCCAATGGGTTATGTTTTGAATCTTCAAAGAATTTGTTTCTTAAATTGAGATGACCTTCTACTAATATATATTCACTTGCCATGTAATTCAAAGATTTTGGTGTCCATCGTTTCTAAAAATCGCTCACATATATTTAACATTAAACACCAGTTTTATTGGATATCCATCTCTTTCATTAATACCCTTCAAATATTTTGTAAATCGCAATGGGAACCGATTATCAGCATGCTGATAAGCGGTTTATATCATTTATAGTGATGTTGATGTTGCTGCTGCTGTAGTTGTTACTGTTTCTGTTGATTCCTCTATTATCCAAAATCTATGGACATTATAAAATTTACTGAGCTATTCGAACCATTCATTAGAATCAATAAAAATTTGAGTTACTCAGCTTATTTTACCAAATCAATATCAATTCCGATTCCAAATCGGCGAACTAACAGATTCTTTAGCATGCCGTCCAAAATACTTGGCGCTATTTCGTTCGTCTTTACTCTCCAAGTTCAAATTCCGATGAGGTCAACTTTAACTTTCATTCTTCCGTGGTCGAAAACATAAGTACCAGTTGAACATTGGGGTTGATGTAATCGACTTAACCCCTCCTTCCGAAATTACTGGACTCATGCCAATATTAACTTCATTTCCCCCCACCCCATCAAATGCTTTAGCACTCAAACTAATACACACATTAGCGAATCGCACCATCACTTGCAATGCAGCTTGTTAATATTGAAATATAAACTAATTTTTACCATAGAAGCTGACTAACAACTTATTTACGACTATTCTTAATTCTCTGTGTGTAACGTTTGGATTAAAAATAAAATGGTGAGAATTCCATTTTCTGATTATTGTTAGAAAAATGTTCTCGATGTTTTTACCGTTGTTGCAGCTGTTGTTGTTGTTGTTGATGTTATAGACCTTATTGCTATTATAACAGCCGTTGCTTCAGTTGCTGCCGTTGTTTTGCAGCAGAAACAACAGCTACTCCTGTACTCGTTGCTGTTTGTTATTAGTGGTTATTCAGCAATCCCTTTTGAGCTAAACTACAATCACTAACAATCCAGATCTGACCATCTCGTTTTTCTTTCAAGTACACTGATAAGTAAGGTTACGTTAAGTAATGTGCCGTTATTAATTTTAAAAGGATAATGAGAAATTTGATGGATATTTAGCTGTTATATATAGAAGGTCGATCGATAAAGAGGTTCCCCCGACGGTTCGTTTAATCATTTATTTGTGATGTTGCCTAAAAAACAGGAAAAACAGAAGCGTTAACCCGAGCGTGGCATTTGTTAACGAAACTAAAACCGTTGATGGTTTCCTACACGGAAAATGAAACCATTGGAGCGAAGATTTGGGAATCCTTAGATGCATTCATAATGAGACAATGCGCGCGCGCGCGCACACACACACACACACACACACACACACACACATAAGCACATACACCCATACACAAAAACACGTACATGTATACACACGCACTCACATGCATAAATACAAACATAAGTATTTGTGTGTGGTGTGCGTGTGGTGTATGTGTAAATATATATATATATATATATATATATATACATCTCTGTCTACCTATACATATGTATGTGTGTGAACGCACGCGCGTATATATATTTACAGATATAGATATACAGATTCATAGATAAACATATACATACATATATTTGTGTATATTACATACATACATACATACATACATACATACATTGAATATTGTAAGTTCAGATTTTGCTACATTGTGGACTTGGGTATTAAATAACTACAAATAGAACGTGGAGAAGATGTGGGTTTGGTAAAATGAAATCAACCAGTTAACAAGCAATTTAAAAGTCGAGTCTATAAGCAGAACAGTGAAAGTATTCAAGGCTTTTCGCAAGTAGAAAATGTAGCATTCTTTTACTGTCTACGTTCCAATGATGGACATGCGTAACTTAGAAACCTATTCCTTGCTTACGGAAATATTTGAAGTAGAAGAGTACAAGCATATATACGTATATACGCATATACCTCCATACTTTCATTCAATTCATACATATATGCGTATATAGACACCTATATAAATACATGTATATATATATATATATATATATATATATATATATATATATATATATATATATATATATATATATACATAAGGAAGCTTTTGTTATAGAACAAACATTAAAATTGGGTCAACGACTTTACATACAACATGTGGAAGTGTGTTTACTTATGAAGTTTGGACGTTCTTTTCTGAGGGAAGTAAAAGATTTTTCAAATATTTTTTTAAAAAATGAAAAGAAATTTTTGATATTTTAATTGTCTGATAAAACATTTTAAGTCTGTGGACATTTATTTTATTTTATGTTTATCTTTATTTATTTTATCTTTATATTCTTATATTTGTCTATTAGTTTTTTCGGTAGTTTTTGAATTTTTAGCCGGTTATATAAAACATGTTTGATAGGCCGTTCGATTTGTATTATATTGAAATATATACTTTTACCTTCTGTAATTTTATGTATATGTATAATCTTTATGTGTTTGGGAACCATGGTGTTTTTTATATATATGATTACATGTTTGAGGGTTGGTGTTGTATATAAAGTCGTTGACCCAAATTTAATGTTTGTTCTATAACCAATGTTTCTTTATCTTCGTCTCATTTATATTTGAACAGTTCTTTTGCTGTCCTATAAATCCTTTTGTTTTTATAAAAGAGACAAATGTTATTTCTTGTTATATAATATATATATATATATATATATATATATATATATATATATATATATCGAAGACTGTTGACTCGTTAATCACATATGGCTTTTCGCACTAACGAATCTATGTAAATGAGCACTAAATATGTTAAAGCTAACAACATATAACCAGGTAAAAGCATTTATATAGTATAATTGAGAACAAAGTTATAAAACAAAGTTATAAAAGAATATAAAAGGACCATAAGGCATAGAAATGAGAGCAAAAGGACCATAAGGCATAGAAATGAGAGCAAAGAAGCAGTGAACAGCGATGTTAGCAAGACTCGTGCTGAACCTAAAACTTGCGCTGCATTGCAAAGACTCTCCCTAATAGCACTAATCAGTCGAAAGGCATGGATGCACGTTCACCCACGTACAAACTCGTATGAAGTTGGTAACTCCAAGATTCCCTCTCGAAACGTTCTGTCAAGGAATATCCAGAGTTATTCTTATTATTAACTGCGTGTGACAACAGCATTGTACAAGGAAATGTAATCTATATCGCGTATTGAGGACGCATCCGCTCGGTCTGTTAAACTAAATCGTATCTATGTGTGTGTTTATGTATGTGTGAATGCATATGTGTGAATGTTTCTGCATGTGTGTGCGCTACTTGTGTGTGGTTGAATGTCTGTGTGTGTGTTTGTGATAATTTCATATTATTATTAGACAGATAAGAAATGGCTGACTCTCCACAATTTCTGCAACTGCTCCTGTTGCTGCTGCTACTGCTGTTAATGGTGGTGACGGTACCTACTTTGTAAGCGGTGATCTCTGACAGTTGTCAGTCGAACGTTTATTGAATTCAAGTCTGCTTTTAAAATGATTTAGCATTTGTGTTAGTCTTCAATTTAATTCGCTAATAGTTGCAATTTTCGCTATAGAACATGGTCTACGACCTGAATGATTCACTTTGGTTGAGACAATTCTTAGACTACACACACCTTTAATCATTGTCTACTCATCTTTGCAGCGAATATAGACACATTCGGAGGAACTCGTAACTTTTATCTGAAACTCTTATTTATATCGACGGAACCATTAAGTTTTATCTCACAATCCTACTGATCGCTGTTTCTTCAGAAAATTGAACCATTTATTCTGAAGACACCGACTGAGCAATAAAACGTTTCATTGAAATAACAAAGAAAGTGGCGTGACAGATATTCGCCATTCGTTATTATCAATTGATCAGGGGATCAGTTAATGAATACGCAGGTCCGCTATGATTCTAACTTGGAATGCATCACGCTTTATATATAGATAGTCAAAAATCTATAACATACATGCACAACCGAAAACTTATCTGCTCGTATTCAATGCAGGCAACTGGAGAACACAATCTTTAGCTTTCAAATTCGGCCATAGATCAGGTTCATACCATCAAAATAGCTATGGGAGCAACTCCAGCCTCTCCATCTCTCTCTCTCTCTCTGTTTGTCTCTCTGCCCGTCTCCCTGTGTCTCTGTCTGTCACGCTGCTCTTCTCTCTTGGCCATCTGCACACACACACACACACACACACACACACACACACACACACACACACACACACACACACACACACACATACACACACACACATACACACACACACAGACAAACACACACACACACACACATAAACACACACAAACACACATAAACACACACAAACACACATAAAAGCACACGCATATTCAGGCTCACATATTGGTTTATAATAAGGCAACTAACTCCTCCACATTAGACAAGTTAATTATTCCAGCGACCTTCACTCCCGGGACTTTGACCCTCAGCATGAATTTTATTTTCCCTAAGATTATCTAACACGTGACCATCGCTGTTGTATTTGTTAAAAACTAACCCGTCATCACGGTACATTCCAATGCCAGAATTGTTTGTAACTAGAGTAGCCCATGAGAATTTCTACACTACTTCTACGGCATCATCAGGTTGAAATGATGAAGAATAATTTTCTGGAATATAATCTTACTTATGTCCATCACAAAAGACTCTTAAAATTTTCTAACTTATTGGCAAAGCTATATATAACTCCATTTCATGCGGAATCTTGGAAAATATGAAATTATATGAGATGTTTATTTCCTTCTGCGAACAACATATCTCCCAACTCAAATCTACCTCATCATATGTAGGTTCTGTTAGTTTTCTTTTCTAGTAAACGTAATCCAAGTTGTTTGCCAACAACATATGGACTACAAATGATTTTTTTTTTGCATTCATGTTCATAGCTGCGCATAGAAATAACAAATGTAGGAAATCACACACACGCAAACAAATGTGTGTGAACACACACACACACACATAATTATATATATGCATACATAACTACATACACACATTGATATATATATATATATATATATATATATATATATATATATATATATATATATATATATTTATACATACATGTATACACACACATACATACATACGTTCATACATACATATATACATACATGCATATGCATATATCCGCACGTGTATTAGTGATAACAAATAACCCTTCCTTAATTGGATGAAAATCACGCATCTGATTAGCTGACTGTAATGTTGTTCAGGGAAGAATAAAAAAATCATTGTGATTTTACTTAAAATGCCAATCTATATAAATATATCCAGAGAGACAGGAGGAGGAGGGAAAGAGCGAAAGTGAGGTAGAGAGAAAGAGAGGAAAAGAGAGGATGAGGAAGAGTTAGAAGGAGATGGAAAGTGATAGAGAATGTTATGTACACACATATCCCAATGTATGCCTCAACTTTAAACACACAAATATATGTACGGCCACCACCAGCCTCTCTCCCTCTCCATATTGATTTAAGATATTTTCAGATCCCAGCAATTAAAACTAGATGTAAAGAACCGTCCTGTGATATTGTAAAACTGTAAAATATTCTACAATGAATAATAAATATTTTCTTGTAGTGTTTATCGAAAAAAAAAATGTATTAGATCTCAAACATTCACGGATCAGTGAATGGCCGAGGTACTAAACGAAAGAGCGTCTCCATGCTGTTGCTTAGCCTGCTAGAAACAAGAGCCGAGTTTCGCTCATATCATGTTTGCCCTGTTGATTTATAGGAAAGGAATAACACGTTGGTTAATGTAGTTTTGGATACATTGTGTTTAAAACATAAAGATTGAAGGGAAAGGAAACCTGGGATGTATTTAATCATAAAGCTTGTTCAATCAAAGATAAATTGCAGCGAAGCAGCTTCATCCCCACCGACAGTAACGACCGTGTCAATAGCAGGATCAAGAACTGCAAGAGAAACAATAACAACGATCACCGTTCCAACAAAATCAACTTTATCAGCAGGAATAGTTTCAACAATGGTGACAGAAACACCGACAACAACGTCATCAATTTCAACAAGAACAAAGACGTTGTCAATCTCGCCAACAACAATATGAGTATCAACAACGAAAACAAGAACATTATCAACAACAACAACAACAACAACAACAACAACAACAACAACAACAACAACGCTAACAAGACATCAACAATAAAACATCAACAGAGCCAATAATAACTGCATCAACATTATTAACATCAACAAATGTACGTTGCTGTTCATAATTGCGCAGCAAATTTATTTGTACAGATCTTCTCAACAAAAGTGGTAAATGTTCGGTGAGCTGTGCGCATGCGTTATTTTCTCTCCAAGAGTATATCTATTTCACTTCCCAACTCAAATTATTTTACTATCACGGTGACAAACTTCAATTATATTCTGGATGCTTTACGATTCACATTGGGATACTGCCTAGTTACCAACCCCTACCTCCCAGACCCTGGTCTTCTGTACATTTTCCGTATGAGACCCTTCGTCCAGTCCTTCCTGTTCACAGTAGCTTCTCTCTGGGATCTGAAGTATTTTTCCTGCAAATATCTTCCTACTAAAGTTTTCACGGAATACTCACCGTCTACAACCAACAATCGGGAAATGTCTTAATGCACCATTCTTCACACTAGAAATAACAGTCAAAACTGCCTCAATACACACTATGCTGTCTTAAAGCGGGGTGACGCAGTTGTTGCAAATACGCAATGGCCAAGAAAACCAGGCTAAGAACCATAGATGGAATTTTGTCTTTGATGACGTCTCTGTACAGTTTAAACTCATCAAACGCTTAAAATAAAAATGTTTACGGCTGAAATAAAAATGTTTACACGTTTACCAGGAAATATAGTGGTTTTCTAAGAATTCTACACCATTTAATTGTGCTGAAAGAACGTTAAGGATACATCACGAATGAAAACTGTATAAATCCGATCATACTTTTTAAAGATTCACAATTTGTCGTTGGAAATTCAGCAACAAGTCTCATATTCAATGTAGGAAAGCAAAGTAAATGGTGCCGCTCATTTTCTAACAGTGAAAATGAAATCAGGGAAATAAATACTACACTACAAGTCGAAGGCAAAATTCAGTGGACAAAATTCAGTATATCCTTGTCTAAACTCTCGTTTCTATTTTTCGGTGATTGAGAGAAACACAAATTTACACCGTTTGAAGTACTTGGAGACCTGAATACATATTGTGTACTGAATGCCGTGTTTTATCACGTATTTATCAGTTGTGAATGGAAAATAATGTCAATTAATTCTATCATTTTCATTTGTATCAGAATATGAGGGATGAAGGTAAACGCGGTGAGACAACAATGTCTATTGAATTGATAAATCATTCGAACATAACTATAGTTTTGTTAACGAAACATGGCTACGCCTATCAATCAATTACGTTGTTTCTTGTTTCAGTTTTTCTTCTCTCTCCAAAAGAAATTCTAGTTTGTTTTTCTTATAGACATAAAAAAGAAATTATTATTCATTCATAAGAGCGAGGGAAAGATGGCGTTTCTCTGATGTTTACACGTTTCCCAGAAGATATAGTGATTTTCTAAGAATTCCACATCATTCAGCTGTGAGGAAACAACGTTGAGCTTACATCGCAACAAGTTGTTACCAGATCTCCATAAGATCTCACTAACAACTCATTTATACACCTATGAATGATTGGCTTACCATAAGATTCTTTTCTCTTTGCAATCCCATTCCATTCACTTCACCTATGTGGCTAATGCCTTTTCATGCCGTTGTTCTTTCTGAAATTTTGGCTGTGGTGCTATTTGAACCTGACCGATGTAAACTTATCTTCAATTATTCTGATGTAAAACCCATCCCGTTTTATTTTTTAGGAATAGTGTACTTCGTACGGCTTCCAAGGACATATAGCATGTGTTGCAAGGTGTAAGGTGAGGCATGTTTGACTGCTATTTCCAGTAATTTCAATAACGATCTAGATGTTCTGCCGTTGTCTTTTATTTATTTATTATTTTGTTTTAGAAGAACTCAACACTCGAGGTAAACTCTTGGACACTTGAGACCAAATTCGAGTTTCTGGTGAACGTCATTGTAATAAATGTTTGAATAGATCAAGAAAACCGACTATTAACAACTAAATCCCTCACATCACCCCCCCCCCGTCCGTTATGCTGGTCACTGCAAACCCTTCTGCCCGCCAACCAACCTGCTTGCTAGCCTAGCTTCCTTATAAAAACCTGGTGATTGATGTCAATAAATCTGAAACAAAGAATCAATACAGCAACGATAAATATGATTTTCTTGAATGTTCTCTCCTCGTTTTCTTACTTTCAGATGGATGTCATGAAAAAAGTTACTGCCCAGACATGGAGGGAAGAAAGAGAAAAACAACATACATTGAATATTATAAGAAAAAGCAACAGTATAAGTTTTGCGATAAAAAGAGGCATCTAACGGAATATTTCATATGCATGTAATAAATATTCAGATGCTAGTTGTAAGCCAAGCCTTGTTAGATAAGGATAATAAATTACGATAATCCGGTGAAGTCGTAGACACTTGTGAAATCCTCTATATTCGTATATGACTACTAATAACCATCAAACCGCTCGATTATCGATGAATAAATAACACTACCAGAAACGGTATTAGCATCTTGTGAATAATAAAATAAAAGCTAAGTAAATCAAAGAAATACATGTTCTTAAAGAAGTCTTTACAGATCAATGGAACTAGATGTATATTTTGTCTCTAAGTCAGTTACAGCTTCAGAAATTCTTCGTTATTGCTACTTTTTCTAGATTTATGACGAGAGAGAAAGAAATAAAGAAGACGGACAGACAATAAGATTTTACCTTAATTAACTTAATTATTTTGAAATGAAATTTCCTGGGATTGATTTTAATTGCAAGGCCTTAATTTTCGGACCTCGAGTAATACATCGACAAAACCGAATTAATTACACTACAGCTCATAATTAATTACTTCAATAAAAAAACTATTGTTTTAAAATTTTGGCACAAGGCCAGAAATTCTATTGTAAGGCGATTATATCGGCCTCAGAACTCAACAGGCACTTATTTTATCGACTTCGAAAGGATGAAAGGCAAAGTCGACCTCGGCGAAATTTGAACCCAGAACCTAACTGAATTCTCCGAACTGAATAAAATAATGACTTGAGATAGATATATGAGTTATTACCTAGGTTTTGGACTGTTTCTTGCCTGGGTTCAGAACTGTTTGAATTATGTATAATATTTATACTTCACGCATGTCTTAGCATCTTTCAAATACACCTGGATTTCAAAAAATTCGATTTCCATGCGCCTGTATTAATTCGGGCTTTAAGTCTCTGTTTCTCTCACTCATTCACTATCTATCTATCTATCTATCTATCTATCTATCTATCTATCTATCTATCTATTTACATTTCTATCTCTCTATCTATCTTAAAATACTTCCTGTTGTAGCTGTTACAGTTGCTCGGTAAAGATGAAGATACTAAGAAAGATATAACTGTAAAAAAATAAATAAATAAATAAATAAAAAATAAATAAAAATCCATTGGATTATGTGAAGAATATCTGCATATATCTTGTTTTCTTTATACCACACGGGGATTAAATGCTATGAAGAAGGTTTGTTAAGAGATGAAAGAACCAACATTATCGGCAGCAGACGACTGCCACATTCAATTACTCCACGCCTTAAAATACGATCGAATTCTTTACATCTTATATATTTTTTTCTCTCTTTGCTTTTTATTCCAAACTTATTTCTTAAAATTAGATCCAAACAATTTCTCAACGTCGCTTAAGCTGATTTCCTATGGATTCCACCTTGATTTACTGAAGTGTTCTAGATCCTGTAATCCTTTATTTGCTACTTAATGCCATCTTCCACAAAAGAATCGTTAAATTTATTTTATGAGCTTCCGAATTTAAAAACTGGTTTCCTTTATGTGTGTGTGTGCATGTAGATATGTCTGTGTGTATTACTTTCTTTACTTGCGTATATGTGCGTATATTCGTGGCTGTGTTTGTTTGTAGTGTATGTGTGTGTGTGAGTATGTGTACTATTGTTTGCAGTAATTTACAAAGTTGTTAAGACTATGAAGTCATACCAGTCATATGCCGGGTCAAATCTATCAACTCTTCAGTCATTTACATTCCTCATTGAGTTTCAAAGTCGATTAACTTTGAAAAGGTGAAAGAATCGGGTGCAACTAACTTCAACTGCGGGATCTGTTGCACATCAGGGGATCTAGCGACTTATAGTTTTTCTTCATCTAAAAAAAAAGAGAAGACATTATGAAATACAATAGATGTTCCCCGAGTGGTTGATCTCAGGCTTTCGACAAAAAAAACTCAATTATTTAATGAAATGAATGATTTACTCATGAAATCATCCCTCCTATTATAGGCACAAGGCGCCAGTACGAAGCTGGTACTTAATTTATTTATCCCGAAAGGATGAAAGGCAAAGTCGACCTCGGCAGAATTTGAACTCAGAACGTAAAGACGGACGACATACAGCTAGGTATTTCACCCAGCGTGCTAACGATTCTGCCAGCTCGCCACCTTTTTTGCTCCTGAAATAATGTAAGCGCCTGAATGATCCATTGCCATGTGTACTCTTAGATAATTCCTAGGCAGAACGAATGACATATAGTGTGTGACAAGTGTGTGTTCATTTTCAATTACATGTACTTCATTCAAAGCTCATCTGTACAGTTTGTGTTTACACAGTGTCATACACAAGTGATGAGTCAACTTGAGGTTATAAAAAAAAATGTCCTTTGCACAAGGTACCATGCAGTAGCATCAAACAAGGTACCTCATGGTTTGCAATGTGATCTTCTTAACCATTCGAACAAACAGCTACAGTCTACCATTTTCTGGTTGTGTAATAGACAAAGGTTTCATTCCTGTATCATTTAAAGTATTCTTGATAGAATGTTATGAGATGGGTTCTTTTTATCGACAATAGAATTTATATATAAGATGGAGACGAATTCCAACGTTCAATGTGGCAGGCTTGTATGTATGTATGTATGTATGTATGTATGTATGTATGTATGTATGTATGTATGTATGTATGTATGT
>NC_068992.1:65221426-65223356 GCF_001194135.2 Octopus bimaculoides
ATATATATATATATATATATATATATATATATGTATGTGTATATGCAATATATATATATATATAAATGATTACATACCTACCTACATACATTGATACACACCCCTGCATAGATATATTGGTTATTGATCCGAAATTGTACCCCATAATTCATTAACAATTTTCTCATGATTATAATTTTAGCCTAGATTTTCATTTAACGATAATTCAATTTTTGTCGGTTTAACAATTCATATTTTTCAATAAATTTTCAATAAATATAAAACAAATGAATATTGTAAATAAATATAATGGATATATAACGAAAATTATAATTAATATATAAATAATAAATGAAATATATAAATATATATAATAAGTATGCTAAATAAAAAGATAATAAATAGACAAATATAATAGATATATAATGAATAAATATAATAATTAGATAAATAAATATAATATATATAATAAATATATATATTATAAATAGTTAAGGTAATAAATCAATCAATATAAGGAATCTATTCTTTATTGATATATCTTTATGGTTCAAGAAATATCACTGGAAACGAAATTCCTCAAAAGCGATATTTATTTCATAAAAACGTTAAATAAACGAAATTTTATTGCTTGAAAATAATAACAGGAAAGGTGTAATTTTGGGGTATGTGAGCGAATGTGAGAGTGGGGTTGCATGTGTTGTTTTGAAATTTGAATAATTTAATCGTATACATGTAATGAAATTGGATGTTAATTACATTTAGCTGTCACCGATATTGTCAGTAAATATAAGATATCTAGAAAAGTTAATCTTTGTTGAAAAGATGTAGAAAAAAAATCTACTTACATAACATTTTAATCTGCTTTATTTCCATTTTGTTTACGTGGTTCACTTCTGTAGATTCACTGAGATAAACACTTACATAAATACAAGTATATATATATATAGCTGTGTTTCTCTTTACGAGATCAGCGACTGTGTGTCGGTTAAAAAGTATAGAGTATAAGCAAGTTGAGTGAGCCCCCATCACTAGTCTGCGATTGTCTTGCACCGATGACGTGAAACAACTCAGAAACCTAGGTCTGTGAGTACCACAAAGGCAAGAGATGGGACCGATGGCCTCCCTTGCTCATAATATACGGACACACACTGTGTGTCGATAGCCAACTAGAAAATATGTTTTACTGCGGCTAAACAACTGTAATATCGTCGTAGTATAGGTCTGCCACATGCTGTAAATCAAATGGCTGTTATAAACTTAGGTCCAGAAATATAACGTATTTCCATAATAAATTAACTACATTGAAATCAATGTTAGAAATCAATATAATGATTAATAAAGTTATCTTCGATGTTATCAATTCTGCTTTGATTGTTACTTTTCTCCTTCGACTTCAGTTTCACGTTCTTCTTATTTCTCGCTCTTATTATAACAACTTATTAATCTTTATTTCTTTGATTGAGCGGCGCTAGTTCATTAGCGTATTACATTAATCAAAATCCAAATTACCTGATAAGGGTTTTGTCTCCTGACAGAATTTCTTCGTTACAACCGGCATACAAATTATCTGATGACAAAACACAAACACCATTATAGTATTTCTATAAGTCTTTTGTTATTGAGATGCCATAATGAATGGGTCTGTACAAGTTAACAGAAGTTAAGCACTTGGCTAATGCCGATGTGTATTGAGAAGACAGGAACTGGTTGAGATTGTTTACGCTTTGTTAGTCTCAGTATTAATGGATTCCACCGTGGTTTTCGGCCGAAGTACCTCGAGAACATTTGTCTACAACGAACAAGAGAGTCGAGTGTATCATTTCAGATTCACACGTGCAATATCGAAATTAAATAACACATCCTTGTCGACACATGCATACATACTCACACATAAATCTATTATGCATACATACATACGTATATACATTCATATATATATGTATATATA
>NC_068992.1:65223583-65224925 GCF_001194135.2 Octopus bimaculoides
TATATATATATATATATATATATATGTCATAGATTTTACACACAGACATATATAAATATTATACATATATGTGTGTGCATGGGTTTATGTGTAGCGTATATCGTATATCTCAATGAGATTGCTGAAGATATCCTGAGGCAATGACTCAGTATGTTTACAGACACAAACTGCATCAATTAAGATGTCTACCGTGTGTATCATACCTCGTTTCAATTGAGTTCTGCCTGATTGCTTGACAGTATTGAAATGGTAATAACATCCAAATTTTAATAACCTTGATTGCGTTCTAAAGTACTTTCAATATTTCATTGTATCGTATTCTATGAGTCTCACTTCTATAAGAAAACATAAATTTTGGAATAATGCGGATTGCTTGTAGTGGAGGGCTCATGAGTTTAGTTCGACTACGCCTTGTCTTCTGAATGATTTTTCAATATTGCGTTGACTAATTATTTAGGAATTAAATTCCATCGACGGAAGTTTTGCAGAAGACAGTCGTCTATGTATGTATGTATGTATGTATGTATGTATGTATGTATGTATCTATTATCTATCTATCTATCTATCTATCTATCTGGGGGTTCCGGAAGAAGTGGAGTTAAAAATTTGATCCATATTTCAAACCTTCCTTCCAGTTTCCGTCTATGAAATCCACTCACAAGTTTTTGGCCGGCCCGAGGTTATAATAGATACACAAACCAAGGGTCAATGAGATTGAACTCGGAACCATGTGGTTAGGAAGCAAGCTTCTTACCGCACACCCATGCCTGCTCCTATATATATATATATTAATACAGAGTAGGAAAATTATAGAGATTTTTCTACCAGGGGCCTAGCATATATACAAAGTCAATAGACATATTTTTCATATAAAATTAGTGTACATTTAAACACAAAAAGAGGTTAGCCTTAACAAGTCGCTTTACATACTAGAAAGAACAGTCAAGAAGTCCAAACCACAGTTAAGAGCAATTTCAAAGGGAATGAAAAATAAAAACCTTTACCATGTTTTACAGCTGAACCTTAGGCTTCGAACTTTAATTAGTAAATAGATTAATTTACAAGGCGAAGTTCTCATCAGCGTGTACGCCAAACATTAACATATTAATTAGAGACAAAATAACACGTGGCTCATCCTTATTTGCGAATTATTTTATTTGTTAATTAAAGTTTCAAACCTAAGGTCCAGCTGTAAAACATGGTAAATGTCTTTATTTTTCATTCCTTTCGAATTGCTCTTAACTGTGTTTTGGACTTTTTGACTGTTCTCTCTGGCATGTAAGGTGACCTGTTAAGGCTCACCTCTTTCTGTGTTTAAATATACACTAATTATATATATATA
>NC_068992.1:65225039-65227539 GCF_001194135.2 Octopus bimaculoides
TATACATATTTATATATGAGTATACACACTTATCTGAGTTTGAGGCCATGATCGATATCGTCTGCTTGGTTAGATTTCTATATTTTAATTATTTAACTCTTTAGAAATCGTTAGCTAAGTAGATAAGTGTCGGTGTTTATGACGCTTTCAGTCTTTGAAGTTATTACAGCGATGCTTTATTGCTAAGAAATGTTAGAAAGAACCATTTAACGGAGATTAAAACGTTTTAAAATGTATAAAACTTGTAAATATTCTCTTGTGACACACAATGTTCATATTGATATATAGTTTTTCAATGAAATCATATAATAGATGTTTTACATTTTTCAAATGATGTTGTAATAGGCGTCATGAAGTTGTTACAATTTGAATATATAATGAAAGTTATTGACCGTTTGCTCGGAGGATGAACTAAACTCATCCAACTGCTACCTCATGGTTGATATAATGTGTATAAATAGCCAACAGCAAACACCAACAGAAAATAGCAACACTATGATGGTCGTTTCTTTATATAGACACACGGAAATATATTCTGGTATATCCCTATTTGTCAATCTCTCTATGTCTCTCTCTCTCTCTCTCTCTCTCTCTCTCTCTCTCTCTCTCTCTCTCTCTTTCTCTCTCTCTATCTATGTATCTATCTATCTATTTATCTATCTATCTATATATCGATCTATCTGTTCAGCCCTGTGTGGCCAATAAAGAAACATATCTTTCGTTCTTTCTTTCTTTCTTTTCATGAGCAGAATTTTCTAGAGTATAGGGGATATTATTATTATTATTATTATTATTATTATTATTATTATTATTATTATTATGGTTAATATTAGAGGGATTATATATTAATTTATCTATTGGAAAGGGCATTGTTATGTATATGTTATGTGGGTGCGTATGTGTGTGTGTGTGTGTGCTCGTATCCGTGTGTGTTTTGATTAAGCTTTCAAGTATTCTACATAGCCGTAGTCCTATGACAAAAACAGGTAGAATCGAATAGAGAAAATATATACGACAGATTAATTTCTCTGCGCATGACATTTGCTAACCTTTATAGTAATAAGCTAAAATACGATGACTAACCTATGTCAATATGTTTATAGACATTTTTGCGTACATAAGGTCACACTACTTCCATTCTTCAAATGGTTTAACTGTCGGCAACTTGAATCTCAAAACGTCCCTTTCTATGTTCATATTTTATTTCATATTCTCTGTTTAAATTTATTGTTTATTATTATTTTTATTTGAGACATGTATCCGTTCATATGTGTGCTCATTATTGTTTTGTTGGCGTAGTTTTTAGTCGTTTGTGACAATCTATGTTCTTTTTGCAAAACTGAACAATTTCTCTGTGACTGAGAAATTTTTCATCGCCTTGCTTTGCTTTTAATACGTGTTGTTACATATTTGCAAAGTCGTGTCTTTACTTCCTTGCTTTTACACATCTCCATTCACGTGCATTATTTTTCGTTTCCTCACATATTGCATTATTTATATTCTTCCCGCTTTCAATTCACTCATAGATATTATTCCAGATATGTGTCACCAGTAGATCCATGAAACATTTTTCTCAACCATGCAATAGCGATAAAAATAGTGTCTACATCAAAGTGCTTGTCTCCCAACATTAAATCTGTGTAACCAAATCGTGTAAAAGACAAAACCGTCAATAACTAGAGAAATGAGAAGAAAAAATTACTTAAAAAACATGTTCCCATACGAAAAAATGTGATTCGACAGTTAAACTCTTTATCTTCTCTCGATTTCAAAGGGAACTCTAACAAGATTTTAAGTGGCAAAACCCCACACGTTCTTACCAAAAATATGTTACAGTAAGCTATTTAAAGACATGTGTAGCTTTAACTGCGGGCTTTGTCGTTAAAAATAAATCACCCTGCTGATCAGGCTTGGAAAAGATGGAATGTATCCATGGCAACATGACTGTGGAGGAAGTTATATTGACATTTCCACATCAAAATAGAAACAAATATTGCGTTATATGAAAATGGTAAAATAAGAGAAACCAAAGACAAGATTTACAAATAGTGTAACGAGGCGTAGGCGTGTCTGTGTGGCAACAGGTTTGCTTCCCAACCAACCACATGCTTCCGGGTTCAATGCCACAGTGTGGTACCTTGTGAAAGTGTTTCCTACTATAGCCTCAGACCGACCAAAAACTTGTCAGTGGATTTGTTTGACCGAAAATGAGAGGAACTTGCTCTATGCACACGAACATACATACATACATATGTAAATATGATTCTAGTTCTTCCAATTTCTCTTGATTTAGGGCTTTTCATCTTCACTACCACCACCACCACCAAAGCAACAACATCATACACTTAGTGATATATGTGTTTGTATATACTGAAATTTTGATTGTATTGAAATTGTATGTGTTTTTTTTTTAATTTTCATATTACTTTATTTTGTTTACGTATTCATTACTTTATTCCATTCATATTTTAGCTGTTAAATTAACTATTCTACACATAGC
>NC_068992.1:65229633-65230225 GCF_001194135.2 Octopus bimaculoides
GTAATCATATATATATGTGTGTTATTTCCTTACTACCTACAAGGGGCTACACACAGAGGGGACAAACAAAGACAGACAAACGGATTAAGTCGATTATATGAACCCCACTGTGTAACTTAACTGATACTTATTTAATCGACCCCGAAAGGATGAAAGGCAAAGTCGACCTCGGCGGAATTTGAACTCAGAACGTAGCAGCAGACGAAATACTGCTAAGCATTTCGCCCGGCGTGCTAACGATTCTGCCAGATTGCCACCTTGTCACATGTTACGATCATGAATCCAACACCCTAACCACTAAGCCACAGGCCCCGCACCACCACCACCAAACAAACACATATACAAACATGTGTGTAATCCAGTTTGCGAAAAACAGAAGCAGCATTTGACATTATGCAATTGCTTTATGTTTGGCTAATAATGAGTAATGGCGAACTCCTATAAACGAGATAAGGTATTTCAATTGAGTGAGGATAATGATGATGATGATGATGATGATGAACTCTGCTCAGTGTCATTATGATTATCTCCACATTAGACCTATCACTAGGCTGCGCAACGTCACACAAACACTCACTCGCCCCCCCCCCCC
>NC_068992.1:65230235-65230563 GCF_001194135.2 Octopus bimaculoides
CGTCACACAAACACTCACTCGCCCCCCCCCCACCTACACACACACACACACACACGCACTTACACACACACTTACACGCACACTTACACGTACAAATGTAAATATTGATCATATCAATCTTGGTACGTCGCTGATATCTTGTAGTCTATATACTAGAAATCCATTTCCCCTTCAAATATGAATAATTATTTACATCGCCTTTCACTCCTACGAATATGTACCTTCATGCCAACGTCCACTTAATACTACACACACACACACACACACACACACACACACACACACACACACACACACACACACACACACACACACACACACACACACA
>NC_068992.1:65231122-65232800 GCF_001194135.2 Octopus bimaculoides
TATATATATATATATTCCACACATATCACGTATTAATCATGTGAACACTTCACTCTCATTTGGATCTATCTGGTAGTAATCATATCTCACATTAGCTGTGTATTGGGTCTCTGTTAAATTCAATTATTACATATTTCTCATGCAACGTGGAAATGATTTGTGTACGTATGTATGTACGTATGTATGTATGTATGTATGTATGTATGTATCAAAGTGCATGCGGTTACGCATGCGCGTTTAGCCCGGAAAAGCTTTGAAACGGTGCGTTCTCGACAAAAATGAATTTGGTTTGCACAAAATGTCTCCTAAAGAGAAGGTCATCCTTAAATGATAATAAAAATATGTAATTTTCTGCTGGAAATAAGGAAAACTGTCCTCGCTATCTGTCCCCATCAATCTCTCTCTCTCACCCACTGTATCTCTCTCTCTCCCTTTCTATATGTATTGTCGCACACGCATTGGTTTCATTTTGTTTAAAACCTCGTCTTCTAATATTATTTTCATTTTATAACAGCTTTCACATACAAAACCTGTTTTCTGATTGGATAAAAACGACCAAACATTAAAACCCTAGATTCAAATAAGTGTGACTGAAAGAATGAATATACAAATCCCCTGGCCCTTTTAAATTATTGCTACAACTGCTTTTTGCCAGCTGAGTGGATTCGAGGAATGTGAAATAAGTTGTTCCTTAACGACAGAAGCGTCGCCGGGAATTGAACCTACAACTGTACGATCGTGAGTCTAATACGTTAACCACTATACTTAGCGCCTTCCCGAAACAAAGGAATAATACATTAATCGCAGGTAAACACAGGGATGTGTGCAAAATTCTTTATTTCTATAAAAAAAAAAAAATTAAAAGCTTGCCTAATTTCTGATATTTTCTGTGTCATTTATCATAATAATACATTTATCATAAATATAATACATTTATCATAAATATAATACTTTTATCATAGCTTCTTTTATTTTTGACACATTTATCGTAACTTATATAATACTTTTATCGTAACTTATATAATAATTCTATCGTAACCTTTTAAATTATCTGGTGTTTTTTCATAACTCTGTACCTATTTTGCACCCGCTCGTATATCTCAGTTACTCATTTGGGAACAAGATTGGTTGGTAAGCCAATCGCATGGTTGGTCAGTCTGGTGGTCGAATAGTTGGTTTGTGGCCAGTAATCTTCATTACTGTTTTTGTCGTTGCTCTACTTGAAAGTAAAAGTATTAATGGTTGATAGTCGAAACGCTGATAGTTTTTGTTTTTACTATAAAATCCGTAAACTGAAATTAGCTAGATGGTCAAACTAATTATACGTTTGAGAAACATCTACAGTGATTGCTGCCTGATTAAATTTCGATAATGGTGAACAGAACAAAAAGAGGAACGTTTAAGTTTATACAGACACATCGACACATGCATATACAGACACATATATACACGCACATACCAACTTATTGGTATCTACTTATAATGTTTTTATCAAAATCATTATCAGTCTATCTCATTAGTCACACACACGCACACATACGCACACACACACTCACATGTATGTATACACACACACACACACACACACACACACACACACACACACACACACATATATATATATATATATATACATACATATATATATATATATATATATATATATATATATGTGTGT
>NC_068992.1:65233069-65238162 GCF_001194135.2 Octopus bimaculoides
TATATATATATATATATATATATATATATGCATATATATGCATATATGCATACATATATATACATATCTTATCTTCATTCATCTTCTCTCACTCACTGTCTTCAGTTTCATTCCCTGTTTCTAAAATTTATTTGGTCAACTAATTGCTATCCATCTGATGAAGGAATGGTAACAATTTGGGAAAATAACTGTCAGCATCTTGTAATTCTTCGAAGTTAATTACGAAATTCTTGTAATTCTTCGTGAAGGATAAAATAAGATGGGAACGAAATTTGTTGCTGTATCATTGTACCCAATGATTTATAACTATTACTATTTCTGTGGTATGTAATGTACAGAGAATAGTTGTTTCCTGAAGTAGCCGATGCCATAGTATAGTTGTATCTGTTGATCAGAGCTATTTTTACCTCCCATGGATAAATTAGTTTTACAGCAAAGAGCGATCTCGTTAAGTATTGAGATTAAAACTAATAAAATGGGTTTGTTTTACAGAGAAATAACGTTTCATTGCTTTAATACAGAAGAGGATATCACTCTCTGATTCAGCTCTATCAGTCAATGTGAATGTAAATACAGCGATTAATGCTGCATGTATGAACGGAGCGTGAACGGTTTTCGTTTATCCAACATATGACTTGTACATTATACGAGAGCCAAGGACCTTTTATCGCAGTATTCGAAGAACATCGTGTGGAATCCGGATTCTGTACATGCATTGGTCTCTGTAGTTCTAAATCTGCTAAAAATGGTTTTTCTCGACTCGAGAAGACAGATGTCACTGTTGATCTTAATTAAATATGAATCCAACAGGCAGGAGAAGAGATGAAGTATTCTGACGCAGTTACTCCAATGTTCTCCCTAATATCTACTAAATTGCCTCCTTCTTACATTAGTAATTTATGTCTATAAAAAATCCCAGTTTTAATATTTTTGAGCAAATGGATCATCGTTATATTCGTGATGTTCCCAAGTGCATTCTTGTAGTAAGCGAAGTGAAATGTATTTCAACCAATCTTTAATGCTGTCTTGGATTTTTCCAATAAGACAGGCGCTTACTTCCTGAATCTCTATGCGATTACAAGGAGCGTTTATTTTGGCGTGAAATGAACTGAAAACGGCAAGGTCGTTGAGCTACTTCATTTGGCTCTTTATCGTTTCGAATTCACCATCGATTTTTCTCGATTTAAATACAAAAGAAATAATGACAAATATAATGGAAGATAAAACAGACAATTATTCTGGCTGCTGTTTAAATTACAACTAATTCTGTTTATTCGACAGTATAGTAATAGCCATAGATTGTATATATAAGTTGTCTTTTTTTTTTCTTTAAAGCAGTCTCGAGATCTGGCAGTATTTCAAAACGTTACTTAGTACACTCTCTAACTTAAAGCAGCCTTCCAGCTGAGAAACGCAGAACAATCTGTACTCAACAAACAATGTGATATTGTCGACGACTATTCTTATCTCTCATTTACATATCACATAATAAAAATAGATTTTCTTTTATACGGCAGAGCAAAGTGTCGATATATACCAAGAATATTTAGTCTTCTATTAATCCACTATGCTCTGATCGTTTGTTTCAATGTATTTTGAAATCTGATCATTACAACATATTTTCCATTTACGGAGAGATATTTTTTTTACCAAACAAAGGGGAAGTAATCATAACGGTGCAGTGGAAAACATTCCTTCCTGTAAATATTTCCCATCTCCCATGAGCCCTCTTTGCCAATTATACATTTACCAGGTAAAGAAGTTAAGACATTTATGACGATTCAACTAATGGTTGAAGCACAAAAGCTGTTGTACGGACAAGAACCGTTTCACTGGACAAAAACGTTCTCGGGACACTGAAAACCAAATAATCACTGGAATTAACATCGTAAAATAATTATAGCAAATCTCTTCAAGTTCGATTGTTTCGGCTCTCAGTCTTCATTAATTTGAAAAGATGTAAAAATTTTTCAAATTTCAAAAACAATAAACACATAGGCGCAAAAGTGGCTGTGTGGTAAGTAGTTTGCTTAGTAACCACATGGTTCGCTTCCGGGTTCAGTCCCACTGTATGGCACCATGGGCAAGTGTCTTCTACTATAGCCTCGGGCCGACCAAACCTTTGTGAGTGGATATTCCAGACGGAAACTGAAAGAAGGCAGGCGTATATATATATATATATATATATATATATATATATATATATATATATATATATATATATATATATATATATATGTGTGTGTGTGTGTGTGTGTGTGTGTGTATTGGGGGACAACCACAGACACAGACACACACACACATATGTATGTGTGTGTATATATGCCTGTGTGTCTGTGTTTGTCCCCACAGCATCGCTTGACAACTGATACTGGTGTGTCTAAGTACTGTAACTTAGCGATTCGGATAAAGGGAACGATAGAATAAGTACTAGGCTAACAAAGATTAAGTCATACAAATTATCATTAAGGTATATAAGTCTATAAGCGACATTTATGGAAATCTCATGTGTACAGAACATTCTTATATATATATTAAATTATGGCATCTTCGTGAACATCGTGTCATTTTGATAAGAATATCCGGTTAGGTTTTGTTACATTTTATTGTTAAGAATATTTAAGGTTTAAAACTCGAACACTTACCGTGGCAACTGCGATGTTGTTATAGATAAAATATTTTGGCAATTATGAAACTACTATGGAGATGATAACAGCAGCTGATATTAGAGAGGATAACGATAGGAGAGATGTTAAACTTCGACTGAAAGGCAGCGTGGTCACGGTGTTAAATAATAATAATAATAATAATGATGATAATAATGATAATAATAATAATAATAATAATAATAATAATAATAATAATAATAATAATAATAATAATAATAATAATAATAGTAAATGCAATCATCCATCTCTTGTATGCGGATGGTCTAAAACTGTATGCTACAAATGTTAAAAAGCTGGAAACATTACTACAGACAGTACATGGATTTACCAATGAAATAAACAAGAAATTTGGCTTAGAAAAATGTGCCAAAACAATCTTGAAAAGAGGAAAACTAGTTAAGAGTAACAACATCACACTAGATAAATCAAATGAAATAAGAGAATTAGACCAAAGCCAGACATACAAATACTTAAGAATCAATGAACTAGATACGATATACCGTATACGAATAAAAGAAAGGATAAGAAAAGAATACTATACACGAGTTAGATTAATACTGAAAAGAGAGCTTAATGTTATAAAACAGAGCTTAATGCTAAAAGATAAGATAATAGATATCAACACTCTAGCCGTCGCAGTTATAAGTCACAGCTACAATATGCTTAACTGGATTCTAAATGAATTAATCAAAATAGACAGGAAAACAAGAAAAAATAATGACAGGATTCAGGATGCACCACCCAAAATCTGACAAAGAAAGGGCTATATATATATATATACTGTATCGAAGGTGAGAGAGTTAGAAAGCTACTGGAACACCTACTTCAGAAGAAAGGAAAACTGATACAAATAGCCACAAAATGGCTGCTGCTGCTGCTGCTGCTGTTGATGATGATGATGATGATGATGATGATGATGATGATGTTGATCATGACGATGATTATGATTATTGTCGTTGTCGTCGTCGATACAATCTTCTTCAAAGTCGTCGTCGTCATCATCATCATCATCATCATCATCATCATCATTATCATCATCATCATCGTCGTCGTCGTCGTCGTTGTCATCATCTTCCTCACGATCATAGCGATGATGATGATCATCATCATCACCATGCGATGTATATGTTGCTGCAGATTGCCATATGTTCGCAGAAAACACTAGCAAGAACATTGACCGTTCCTATCACCATCACTCTCTTCATCGTCAGAGTAATGACCAAAGCTATAGGTCATTACTGGTACATCCTTTACTACTTTCTTTCCTCCTATTACTACTACTGCTACTACTACTTCAAAGACCATCCGCTCGCGCACACGATGGAAACTGCTATCGCAACGTGCCTGAAATGTGTGCTGACTTATGCAAATATTCGTCTACTTTTCAAATTCCAAAATGGCGTTTCTCAGTTCTTTTTGTATTTATTTATTCATTTATTTATGTCTTTATATTGTTTTAATTAAAATGTTTTCGCCATCATATTTTATTTATTTGTTTTGTTAGTACTTTTGTTATTCTCATTCTTGAAATTCCTGTCAAACACACCTGAAATTTTATTTAATTGCAAACTACACCCACCATCAGAAAACTTGACTTGTGCAAGGGAAAATGAGAAAAATCTATCAAGTACAGAACAAATACCAATAATAATAATAATAATAATAATAATAAAAAAAAAAAAAAAAAAAAAAAAAAAATAATAATAATAATAATAGTAATAATAATAATAATGATAATATTAATAACAACAATTACGATGACGACGACAACTGTAATCGAATAAACACTCCATCTTCGATTAGCAAGTCTCAGAAAATTCTAATCACTGTTTGTCCCGTGACAAACCATCAGAGAATTATCATAATTTTTTGGCGTTTTTCTTGATGTCAGGTTTTTTTTTTTCGCACTTCATATATAATATTTTTTTTTTGTCGAAAGTTTTACTAAATTGTCAATTCTGTTCTGCGATTAGATTCGTATTTAGACTGTGGTTGTTTCGACGCTCGCAATCAGCCATCTTTTTAACCGGTTTTAAACCAGTTGACTGCGGCCAGTGTCGTTACCCTCTTCAAAGTTCGAGTTCCTTGCATCGATCCACGTGGATTTTGTGTAGCAGAAAGGAGGAAGAATGAAAGGCAAAATAGATACTGGGTCATTCACACACACACACACACACACAGACACACACACACATAAATACTCAAATGCGTACGCCATGATAGATCGTTAGCCACTACACATTCTTTATTTTCTCTCCTTGTTTCTTTCTGTGCCCCTTTCTGTGGAAGAACGTAGGTTTGAAACGTCAAAGACTTTTTCATTCACTTCTCGAGCGTTAAACTAATAGATCTGTTTGTTGTCTACACCACCTGTCTTCGTCTTTATATATATATATATATATGTATATATATATATATGTATAT
>NC_068992.1:65238405-65239995 GCF_001194135.2 Octopus bimaculoides
ATATATATATATATATATATATATATATATACACACACATAAATACTCGGATGCATACGCCTATGTTATATGTATGTCATTCTGGTGGAAAGTCTGAATACAAATTTGAAATTTACTATTTACTATTTTTATTAAAATATTTTGTCATAAATAATAAGACTAATTGCTTCTAGATATTTAGAACTAGCAAAACTAATTAATGTACAAAACGTAAAATGATAAACTAGTAATTAAATATTATGCCATCGTTTCATAGATTTGATGTTTCTGATACTGCAAGGTACATTGGGATTTTATAAATTCACAAAATTATCGTCTGAGCAAAAGTTTTGTCTGAAAACTCGAGGATGCAAATTAGAGATTATAAGGGCGTTGTGACATAGTTCTATAAAGAGGTCGTATGCATCTGTGTCATTGTGTTGTCTTATGGGTCTGTGTTGTATCCCTCTGTGCCTCTGGCAAAGAGAGATGCAAAAGCATATCTACGACAGTAAAATGCAGCTCTAGAAGCATAAGATGTCGATCAGAAATGAAGAGAAAAAGGGTCACGTTGGATGAGAAGTTCTCAACCAGCTTTTGCCTTTTGGGTTGCTTTGATTCCTATATTACGCCACTGGATCTCCAGAGACATTCACTGTATATAAAAGAAGTATTGCTATATTTTTATAATCAATTATCATTAAGAATTGTATACAATTTTTTAAGAATATTTTGTGTATTGGAGAAAAATGACTGATGTTTAAGAATAAAATCTTATATGAATCCCTAAGGGTCAGGTGCGCCTCAACTGAGAACCACTGCATTAGATGCAACAGCGCTGATGAAACAAGAACAATACAAGGTGAAACAGCAAGTATCGTCGGCCCTTTGAAATTATGTTGAATGAAGAAACCCCCAAGAGTAAACACCACTCCTTTCCTTTATCCTCCATGAATTTTAGAGCTCAATCCCAGGTATCCCCTTATACGCTTTCGAAAGGTAAGTTACTCCTGTACATTATAAAATAGTCATTCGTGCACACGTGGAAGATTTGGTATTTAGTTCGTGGCTCTAATGTAACTATAAACTCTAAAACTGCGCTCTATATTTTGAAGATATTTTTTGTTGGTAAGGCCGTCCATTACTGAACTATATTTCAATAGTTTGCTGCGTTCTTAAGTTATACAAAACGCAAGAAAGATAGGCTTAGAGCCAATGATAGTTCTACATTGAGGAAATTATGTAGAACATATAAACATATTTTAAGCTGATAAATGAAGAGAAAGCATGGAACACACAAAATAGAAAATTGAAACCTATAAAGTTTCGGTAATATTGAATTTGTAATAGAAGATACTATGGCTTTGGACACAAGAGATAAAACAATCTTATTGCAAATACATCTGTGGTTATATGTGCGCAAACGCGTATGCATGGGCATACATACAATCAAACACACACGCATACACACACACACACACATATAAACACCTGTATGTATATTTGTATGTGAGCGCGCGTGTTTGTTCGGATGTGTGTTTACGTACACATTTATTTATATATGTAGATATATATATGCATGTATATATATATATATATATATATATATAT
>NC_068992.1:65240167-65243750 GCF_001194135.2 Octopus bimaculoides
TATATATATATATATATATATATATATATTGCAGTCAAGTGACATTACAAACAAAACAGATTTCAACTACTTCTTAGATTTCTATGTACGCATTTAAATTTCAAATGAATTCTTGTGCAGATGCAAGTAACCCAAGGAGAATGAAATGTGAAGATCTGTTATAGCACCTTCTGACATTTCAACATTTTTCTATGCTCCGTACCTTGGTATTTTGGGATGTATACTGATACCACCTGCAAAAGTAATGATAATTGATGCATTATTTTCACCACACCTATAATACTGTTGAATAATAAAGTTCCTGGTGTGCTTAATAGAACAAAGTTATTTTTACGAGTTAATTTCACCCTGAAAGGCGATTTGAATGTAGTATATTTATTTTCGCTTAGTCGAAGCCCCTGAGATGCCATCTCAGAGCCCTGGAATGCGGACGCCGAAATTTCTGAATCCCCACATTATCCCAATTAGAACCAACATTACTTTCTTTTAATTTCACAATATTTCAACAATCTTCCTATTAAGACAAACATTGATAATCTTTTTTGGGAGTTGATGCGTGTCAGTCATGTTGTCTTAGACTTTAGAAGTTAATGCTCAGTCGAACTCTAAAACATTTTCTCGTCATCCTGACTTTCAAAGAAGTCGCTTAAAACTAATTAGATTTGATATTTGTGACGGAACTTGAGGTACACAGTTAAGTACGGCGAGTTGCCAACAAGCAATGCTCAGACTGTTTCCTAATAGTCCCTTTTGGAGGAGCAATGGCCCAGTGGTTACGGCGGCGGACAACACGGTTTCGATTCCCAGACCGGGCGTTGTGAGTGTTTATTGAGGGAAAACACCAAAAGCTCCACGAGGCTCCGCAGGGGATGGTGGCGAACTCTGATGTATTCTTTCACCACCACTTTCTCTCACTCTTTTTTCCTGTGTCTGCTATATCTGTATTTCAAAAGGCCAGCCTTGTAACGCTCTGTGTCATGCTGAATCTCCCCGAGAACTACGTTAGGGATACACGTGTCTGCGGATCGTTCAGCCACTTGCACGTTAATTTGACGAGCAGGCTGTTCCGTTGAGCGGGTTAAACGGAACCCTGGTCGTCCTAACCGATGGGGTGCTACGATTACCAGTGCTCCACTGGTATTCATTTTATCGATCTCGAAGGATGAAAGGGAAAGTTAACTTTGGCGGAATTTCCACTCAGAACGTAAAGGCGAAAGAAATACCGCTTGGTATTTTGACCACTCTGCTGCAAAGACTTTTTGAGTCATCGAGCATGGGTAAGGTAGAGTTAACCATCATCATCATCATCATAGACGTCATCATATCATCATCATCATCATCATCATCATCATCATCATCATCATATCATCATCATCATCATCTTTAACGATAACAACAATAACATTATCACTATCATCGTCAACAACAAGGTCAACAAGTTTATCAGCATGGAAAAAAAAAAAAATCAGTAGAGCTATAAACGGTAAGAAATTATATTTATATGTTAATTATATGATTAAGAAACAAAAAGAAAAAAAGCAATTCTAGTTTTATCAGGTTTGATTAAAACAATAAAAATCATAATTCCTTCACAACCAACCATCTTAGTAACGAGAATTGATACACAACGGTGCTTGTTTAGCGCTCTACCGATTTAAATACGATTATTATGAAAGTAGAAACAATATTTGTCAACGTTGATGAATAAGATTTCAATAAAGTAAGTCTTATCATTAATTTCTTATCAATATATATTTAATTTTGAACAAGTTATTATAACATTTTCAATTGATTGTTTACCGTTTTTGTTTTACACAGTCAATGACTCTCTTTCAGGCTGTGAATGATAACATATGAACGAATGAATAAAAAAGAAAGAAATCATAAACTCTTTCCTGTCAGATACTTTTTTTATTTGAGTTCCAACTATTTAAAATTCTTTTTTGCTTTCATGATGATAATGATGATGATGATGATAATAATAATAATGATAATAATAATATTTATTATTATTATTATTATTATTATTATTATTATTATTATTATTATTATTATTATTATTATTATTATTATTATTTTTATTATTATTATTATTGTTATTATTATTATTATTATCTATCTTTTTATTATTCCTTGATTATTTCTAAACTATTTCGTATGCAAAACAAGGCATGCAATCTATTTTGAAAATAATATGCATAATGGGAAAAACAAAACAAAACAAAACTAAACTAACGCAAAATGCTCTTTTCTTTTTCTTCATTTTCTCTCTCATCTTTTTTTTTTTTAGATACTTTCTAATAATTTTTATCTCTGGATATTCATTTTAGAATATTAAATCAATCTTGAAATTCGTTGTTTTGCCCATTTTTATGTGTTTACTTTTATCCGTGTGATGCTTTCAGTTGAAGCTTTTATTCCTTTTTTAAAGTTCGATAAAAATTTATTTACGTTTTGTCTTCAAATATTTCGAGTATTGACAATAATGATGGCTCACCATAAAGTCCGAGAAAATTTCTAAAGAAGATTGTATATACTACTTTTATCACAGAGTTTTTAACTATTTTACAAAGTAATTACTTTCTCTAAGAATCTCCTGCTTTATATTTCAATATTCTAAGCTCAATTCCTATATCACAACTTCTACATCGAAATCTTGCATAACATTTTATAATACAACAAACCTTACATAACAGATGTGTCTACAATCGATACATTAGTCACTCGACCGGCTAGATGTAGCAACAACATCTCTCTATCTCATGCATTGGCGTCTTTAAACTACAAGTTCACATTGAATATTGTAGATTCCGAGATACAAGTGCAATTCTATTAATTAAGAGCGTGTTTGATGGAAGCTGGCCACCGGTTATCGACGTCGGTAAATTATGACCCATGCCTATTGGTAGCTGAATCGGTATTACTACAAGGACTTGTAGCATTTAGTGAAATTCTAAGTTTATCCCCACTCCGGGTGAAATTTTTTGTTCACCCCTCGTGTGTGAAGATTACAAAAGCAAATCAAATACCAGAGTAGATATAATTGACTGTAACCTCCTTCGCACGCCGGGCGAAATGCTCATAACATTCAATTTCGCTTCCGTAAAAACATTTTTTCCTAAGCATTAATTTCTCTATCTTCATGTTGGTGAAATAGTTTGTGTTTGTAAACAGTTTGAATCACCTCAGGGTATGTATTCATGTCTTTGGTTGTGCGTAACACCAGGATTCGAACTTATAACCTTGGAGTAAGAAGATCAATCATTAGGCAAGTGAGTGATTAAAAATTAATATTAAGCTCATTGCTATTAGTGCAAGACTCGATGCTCTGTGAGGAATATCGTTATTACATCAACTCCTATTTCCAATAATAAGATTTAAAAGCCATTAATTTCCTGACAGCTCTTCCATTAGTTTCTTTCACATTCTTACGCCAAAGTATCACTTCTCAGTCAACACTTGATGCCCTCTTTCTTTTCCCCTCTCCATTAATCTCTCCCTTCTCATATATAAATACGTGTGTATGTGCATATATGTGTGTGTGTGTGTGTGTGTGTGTGTGTGTATGTACGTATGTGTATAT
>NC_068992.1:65244086-65245512 GCF_001194135.2 Octopus bimaculoides
TATATATATATATATATATTCAAATGCATAAACACTAACATATACACAAACATGTGTAGGTGTTCATATATATATATACCTATATACATACATACATATATATATATATATATATATATAGAGAGAGAGAGAGAGAGAGAGAGGGAGAAAAGAGAGAGATACCTACATACGTACATATATTCATACAGACAGAAAGACAGGGAGACGGACATAAAGAAACAGAGAAACCGAGAGAGAGAAACAGATTTCAAATGTGTGAACACGTGTATATTTGAGCATATGATGGCCATCTACGCATTTTCTTAAGTGAATATTCACAGTTTCACTTCTAATACGGATAATACCTACCACTTATAGGGAGAGCTATTATGCATCTCTCTCTATCTTTCTTTGTCGCTGTCTTTCTGTTCGTCTTTCTCCATTTCTTTCTTTCTCTCTCTCTCTCTCTCTCTCTCTCTCTCTCTCTCTCTCTCTCTCTCTCTCTCTTTCAATACCGACTGCATTGCAGTGGAAAGGTCGGCTGGTTAACTATAGAGCAAAACATTGCCATCTCTACATTCAGCCTGTGCACCCACACACCCAGTCCACATGCATATAAATATATGCAGCATTAATTTAGTTATGCAGGACGAGAGCATATGGTTGTCGAGTCATTAGCGACTGTTCTTGCAATTTTCGTGTGTTCATTAAACTCTTTTGATAGAAACTTGCCCAAGCGTACGTCTGATTCAGTTATTCAAAATTATCGCTGTTAAAATGATCATATTTACTTTAAAACCATTCACTATGGTTTTACGCAAGAAACTTTTGTCGAGTTCCGAACTGGATAATTCAAAAAGTTTGCTATTTTACAAGATCCTTCAACATTAATTACAACAAATTGCCAGCGTATTCCGTATGGGGACAAAAGGGTTAATCCTATTTACTGTCCTAACCAAGGAAAGGAAGGAGGTGTAAAGCAGTAAATCGTTCTCCGCTGCAGTTGATAATTTGTGCAATAAACATTTTTGCAAACTTTCAATGAAATGAAGTTTTTAAGGAAGTACTTATCCCATGAAAACCGCTAGTTTTTGGACGTAGATGAATTCCTCGCGTAGCAGCGAGACAGAAATGGCCCGACAGGTAGACAAACAATACGCGCGCGCACCCATGCGTACATGCATACAGATATGCAATTTGGATGGTCATGATGATGATAAATAATAATAGTAATAATAATGATAAGGAGAAGAAGAAGAAGAAGAAGAAGAAGAAGAAGAAGAAGAAGTAAAGAAATAGAACATACGGGAAAGGGGGGGGGGAAATAAATAACTGCTCACTGGACATGAATTGAATGTTCTCCATACACCATCATTTATCGAACCTACATCATTACAATTTCGACACATTCCGATATACATAAATATATATTATATATATATATATA
>NC_068992.1:65245745-65246949 GCF_001194135.2 Octopus bimaculoides
TGTGTGTGTGTGTGTGTGTGTGTGTGTGTGTGTGTGTGTGTGTGTGTGTGTATGTGTGGATATACAACGGGCTTCAACTTATTTCCCGCCTGCCAAGTTCCATCAAAAGGCATTTGTAGATCAGAGGTAAGGATAGAAAATTGTTTCGCAGCCTGGCGTGCAGTAGGACGGACGCTTAAAACACGTCGGTGACAAAACATGTCGTTAACCACACAAACATACCTACACCTCTATATTTGTCTATATGTATTTTTATATAGAAAGAGAGGGAGAGAGAGAGAGGGGGGTGAGTGAGATAAAAGTGAAAGAATGACCTAAACATACAATATCAGTGTAAATGAGTCAAGCAGTCTCTGTTTATATTCTACCATTTTCCCGGAGTCTACCACTACAAGATGGTCTCACTGTAAATGATTGAAGATTTCAACTTCTTTGTCAACCTTTGTCACGTTCACCAATCATTCTCTACTCTCACCACACCGCGAACCCTTAGCTTAGAGTTACAACATTATTTTGAGACAATCAACATCAGACACTTAAAAAAATAAAACGTGTTCTCCTACAAAATAAAAAGAAAACAACTGAAAAACTCACACCTATTTCTAATCTTTGATCTTTCTTTTTTGATTTTGTGCAGCAATTTCTATAAATCTGTCTGATAGAAAATCTATTGATAAAAGTTCGATACCATCGATTCCAAAAAATGCCACGACATATCGATACGTAATACTATAGATCTACTACAATAAAATGTTAGCACAATTTCTTTCATCTTTCCTTCATTTGTGATCCCTGCCCCTGCAATATATGTTAACTGCCTCATCTAACTTCGTTCATTCTCTTCATATTTCACTTTGTCTCTCCATCAATTACTCTTTCTCTTTCAGTCTGTCTGTATATTGCCCCCACCACATACACACACACACACAGAAAGACACATATACACTCTGTTTGTCTGCTTCTCTCTCTTCTTCTCTCCTTCTCCCCCTGATATTGTTGAGGATAGAAACACTGCTTCACACTTTGAGGCACAAACGAAGATGTATCACTGTATGTATAAATACATACACTAATCCCTCGACTATCGCGGATGTTACGTTCCAAAACTTCCGCGATAGGTGAACCGCTATAGGTGAAGCGCGATAAGTGAAGCGCGATAGGTGAAGCGCTATATGGCGAAGGCTTACTGATATGTATATATATA
>NC_068992.1:65247087-65248282 GCF_001194135.2 Octopus bimaculoides
GCCTCACGCTTAGAGGGACTAAATAAGTCAAAACTACCAAAAATAAGCACATATTTACCGAAAGCGAGGGAATGCAATTTTCAAAGTTAACCTCGCTTTCGGTAAATATATGCTTATTTTTGGTAGTTTTGACGTATTTAGTCCCTCTAAGCGTGAGGCATTATTATATAGTAATGCCCTTATATAAATTATATATATTTACGGAAAAAAACGATGGGTTTTTTTCCTTATGGGTTTTTTCACGCTGACTACTTGATAAATTCTTATAAAGATTTTATCCTATATTATATTATATATATATCGATATATATGTATGTATGTATTTAAACATATATGTTATCGTAAAAGACTAGTTAATTGCAACATCAAATTCAAAGGTCACCGTGCCTAGGGAAGTATTGTGAGTGACTTCCGTAGACGGTAGCTGAAAATAAGTGGCCCATGGAATACGTACAAGGCTTAAAAACACAAATAATAAATATCGGGGTGAATTCGTTAGATTAAAAACATTCTATGTGGTGCTGCAGCATGGTCGCAGTCTAATGACAGAAACATGTAAAAAATAAAAGGTATGTAGGAAAACGCACACACACACACACACTTTCTCTGTCTGTGTGTGTCTCTCTCCCTCTCTCCCTCACTCTCTCTGTCCCTCTTACAAACCCACATACTTCTCTGTGAACCTCTTCATATTCCGTACATCACGGCTGATTCAACAATGTTTAGAAAGAATTTGTATTTCGCTCAGTGCTTCTCTTCTTTTCCTCCTCAACCTTTTAAATTCGTCACCAGCTTTCAACTACCAAGAGACTAAAGCCATCCGTGCAATGCTCCATTTACCTTACAATGTACATAACTCTTATCAAGCCAGTCCCATTACATCTGACATATGAAAAAAAAAAAAAAAAGACAGAGAAGCAACGCTACTTTTACGGTTCATGTTTTAATCTGTTTTTTTTTTGCTCGGCTTTTCTTCCACTTTTGTTTCTTTGTCATTCACAGTCTTTTACTTTCACTGTCATTCTCTCTGCAACGCTATTTATGGCACCCCCCTCTCTCTCTCCTTCTATCTCTTTCTATTTGTCTGTAACTATCCCACCTCTCTCTCACATACGCCACACACAAATACGAACACGCCCCTGCGTGCAAACACACGCATACGCAAATAAGCATATACTTTTAAGACTATATTTGC
>NC_068992.1:65249287-65250731 GCF_001194135.2 Octopus bimaculoides
ATATATATATATATATATATATATATATATATATATATATATATATATATATATACATACATATATATATATGTATATGTGTACCTATATAGGTGTATATGATATAGATGTTTATATATATATACATGGATGCATTTACGTATGTACGCGTTTGTGTTTGTGCATTGTTAGTGGCAAAACGATCCATTGAAAAGAATATTTCTAGAATACCCCCTCCCACAAACACACACATATAGCGAAATTCACCACTCCCACACGTAGTCTCACATGTACTCACAAACACCAGATATTTTTTTTTTCTGTTCAGATAGCATTCGTTTAGTACATTGATAGAAGTCTACAAATATTAAATCGATCCAGTGTATTAATGGAATTTATCGAACCTGAAGGAAAGAAAAATATAACACTTGGCGCAATGGGATTTGAACTTACGTATTTCAGTGAAGGAAGAATTGATGTATTGTCAAACATCAAATATGATACTGTACTGTTGATGATAATAAATACTGACTTATATAACATTAATACAGTGCATATAGGCTGTAGTAAGTCCTCATTATTTCTTTTTTGCTATTTTCATTATCCTATAATCTCCTTTCGTGTGCACTATTGGTGCAGTTTGACTTTGGGACGATAAGGGATGCGTGGCCCTTTCTACGCACTGATCGACCCAAAGATTGAATTCTTCATCGTGGTTTGAGGGATTGTTTAGAAACAACCGATAAATGTCCCTTATATTGAAGAATATAGTATTAAGTAAATTATGGCAGAAGTGATATAATTCTTAAACTTTCTAATACTGGCCACACGTAAAGGATGATGCGGAATGGAATGCCAATTGCGATTGCTGAATAACCAATGCATTGCAGAGGTTGCGTAGACAGACCATACACCTTGTATACTGTCCAAGAACGCTGAAGAAGGTGGCAATAATGTTCGGTTTAAACTGTTGCAGTTCCACATCGAAAGGAATACGAGAACAAGGAGCAGAATCCTGGCGGCCGATATTCTTGAGGGAAATAATTGAACGCAATATTTCGTACAATATCGAAGAGATTGACGACAAGAAGAAGAAATGGAAAGGTGGGGACGGGGGATAGTAGACGAGATCACAGCAGAGCATTTATAATGACTGACATATAACCAGCATCGTCCTTCTGTCTGTATGAATGTCTGTATCTATCTATCTATCTATCTATCTATCTATCTATCTATCTATCTATCTATCTATCTATCGATCTAACTACATATCTATTGATCTGTTTGTCTGACTGTCTGTCTCTCAGCTCTCTATATATAACAATATGGGTACACACAGAGTCACCTACACGCATACACACACACACAACTCATTTATATGTAGATAGATTTATCAATTTATATCTAGCACTGCCTATGTATCCAGGTGTACAATAGATAAGCTTGTATATATATATATATATAT
>NC_068992.1:65251661-65269883 GCF_001194135.2 Octopus bimaculoides
TATATATATATATATATATCGTTATTGCTCTTTTATTCGCCATCACTACGATCTTTCACTAATCTTTATTTGAATTATAGATTGCTTCCTTAACCTGATCGATCATTCTTTATCTTTTTTGACTCTCCGATGTTTCAGTTTGATTTCATTTTCAAGAATATTCAATTTTTTTTTCACATATAAATATTGCTTCCCTTCTTTTTCTATGTCTGTATGTGTAGAATGGGATATAGAATAGTATACATGTGTCTGTTTCTATACTCAAGTATCTTTATACGTGCATACTCAGATATACCAACATATACATATGCATGCAATAAAACCCAATGGCATACTGACGTATGCGTCTATCTATCTGTCTGTCTGTCTATCTATCTATCTATCTATCTATCTTTCTATCTATCTATCTATCTGTCGGTTTCTTTATATTCTTATTTATTTACATATATACATATACACATATACTTATATACATATACATATAGAGATATAATTTTATATATATATATGGTACCCTCGTGGGCATCGGTACCATTTTCCTCTTTCTCCGTTCTTCCATTCTCCGAACTTTCCATCTTTCCGACGAAGGGCTACGCCCGAAACGTCATACACTCTCTCTTTCCTTTCCTGAGCGTCCAATAATACTTTCCATATCACGTCCTCACTTTGTTGTTTTTTTGTTTTTTTGTTATTGTGTTTTTGAACTATATATATATATATATATATATATATAAACTACGTATATGTGTATATGCACATATGTATAAACATACACACAGGCACTCATAGACACACATACACTCACACACACAAGCACACACAAACATATATCTATTCATACCCTCTAAACACTAGAAAAGACAGACCTTCCCGACTTTACGATTTCCTGCCACGAATAAATTGACTCAGCAAAATTGAAGAGGTAGTGTTTGAAGTCACCCATACAGTTTGATTGTAATTATCCATCGTGTAAACTGAAATTTGATAGGATGACCATTAAGGACCCTAAAATATATCTGCAAAGTTTGAGATGTAGCAGACATATTTTTACTTACCTATATTAATGGACCGACACGTCACACGCTTCAAGTATTCTATAGGAATGGAGAAGAACATTTTTGAAAAAAGATTTGTTATGGCGAACCAGGAATTGAAAATATTCTCGGCGCTTAAATTGCGCAAGGAATTGTATGCTGTAATCAAACGGGAAATTCCTTTAAGTCTGAATTTTGGGAGGACGAAACACACGTCACACTGGTGGATGAAAAAAGATTAGAAATGATTTACCAAACGATATAATATCATCAACGCTAGATTTATGTAGTGACTAAAGCTGTGAAAGCGAATGTCAAACTCTGCTTCTTATTTCGTGATGTATAAAAGCACCCAGTGAACTCAGCATACACACACAAATGTATACAGGTCTAAAGAGGGATTTGAAATTTTGACATAAGGTCAGTAATTCCGGGGAGAGGTAAAAAGACGATTACATCGATCAGTATTCAACTGGTACTTACTTTTTCGATTCCCTCGAAAAGATGAAAGCCAAACTAAACCTCGGCGAAATTTGAACCCAGAACGTAGAGATGGACAAAATGCTGCTAAGTATTTTACCCGGTCTGCTAACGATTCTGCCATCTCCGCCGCCGCTTTATACATTCGTATCTTGTTTCTGTTGTTGTGATTCCTGTCAGTTCCGCTGATTTCAGCATTTCTTCCCTTCCCCTCGTTCTCTTGCCATTCTTCTCCACGTTCTTCCAAAATATCTTTCTTAAATCGTCTTCCCACCTGATTTGTGGTCTTGCGAGTGGTCTATTCCATTCGGTCGAGTACAACTCGACAACTGCACGGCTCCACCGATTGTCTACGAACCTTGCGACATGACCAGAGCATCGTACCTTTGCATTGTGGTATTCTGCGATGATGTCTTTCTCTCCTGTTCGATTCCAGATTTCTTTGTTCCGTATGTTATTTCTTAGCGACTTTCCAAACGTCGACCTTCCCATGGCTCTCTGCGCAGTAAGCAGATGTTGTTCTATAATTTAGCGAGGACAAAATAAATGTATCTTGTCATTGCTACATGAAAACCAATTGTAAAATAGCGGTTTCATTAACGTATATTATGGTTTATGTAGCATGTCGCATTTCTAATAACGGAATAATATCTGCAGACAATCCCCACCTCAAAATCTTATAAAGTGTTAATAGAATCGAAATATACAAAGAACACAATATGACACGAATAGACCAAGATTATTTATTATATGATTAGCGTCTAAGAGAAAAAACATTGAAAAGCTTAATAGAAAAACCATCTGCTTGGTCCAAATAATATTTTGGAACAAGGCGACTTGTCTCTAGAACAATCATAATAAAAAAGAAAAATTAATGCTACGGGTGATCGAACCTCAGAAAATTAAAGGATTAAATGAGGACTTGGTGGGGTGTTGGCGGTGGTTGTTGTGGTCATATTTTGCATCCGTGTCTTTTCATCTGTATTTGCGTTTTGCGTTTTGCGTTCAAACCCGTTTCAGCTTTGATTCTCGCTTTCATTGTTCCGGTATCAATAGAAATGGTGTCACCTCAATTAACCACAATGTTGATACAATCAAAGAAACCCTATTCGTTAGAAATGTCTGTGTTTTCTGATGCCAAAACGACAAATAATTCTCGGCGACACGTGACTGGCGATGATTTACAATAGTTAAAACCTGTCCCATAGCTTCTGACGTCATCTGTCTGTGTGATGATGACGTCACACTCAAAAGAGGAAAGGCAGCTGTTTCCTTACGAACCACATACAAAAGCGCAATCAGTGATGGAAACAATCAGATATTAGCTTCAAGGATCGAATCTTGGCAATGAGCTAAACTAGACAAAAGAATTCGGAAGATTTAATTATTGTCATGCAGTGTTTATACAATTGACGACACTGAATATAACACACACACACACACACACCACACACACGCACACACACACACACACACACACACACATATGCTCACACACACAAATACAGAGGAGAGACTTTCCATTATACACTCCTCTTCTTTATATGTGTGTGTGCCTGTTTGTGTTTGCATGTGTGTATATGTGTACACGTGTGTATATAGATACATAAATACATATATTATCTAATAACAGTTTGACTCAGCTCCATACACACACACACACACACACACACACACACACACATACACACACACACACATATATATATATATATATATATATATATATATATATATAAGGATTTACTTTTCGTAATGAGATAAAAATGAAAGCAAAATCGACCTGAGCGGAATTTCAACTCAGGACATGTAGACGGATGAAATGTTGCTAAGCATTTTGTTCAGCGTGCTAAGGAATCTGTCACGTCGACGTCCACCTACCTGTCATAATATTGGTGTGTTGTTGTCGAGGTGAAACGTATCATCAAAGATATTCCCAGCGTGAACACAACATTTATTTTTATGTGTACAGAGAAGTATGTCATTTGATAATTCCCCGCTTCGTTGCAGATGTTATAAAGTCGTGATTTGGAGGGGATTTGCCATGAGAGAGAAAAGAAAGATCTTCAAACAGGTATCAAAAAAATTATACACACTCACGGGTGACATAAACTGCCTTGATAAATTAGAAATCCATTGCAGGGACTAATATCTAATTATAACGTCAAGTGTTCCAGATGATTCTTTCGAAATTGTTATGAGCCATAAAAAATATAGAGAAGAGAAATAGCTTTTGGAAATGGCAATAAAGAGAAAGACATTTCCTTTTGGCATGGGGTATAATTACGACAAATTCAGCTTGCTTAAAAAAATTAGTTATGATTGCTTCCGATTTAAGCCTGTTATTTAAAAATCTTCTTTCGCAAATAACTGATGTAATACTTGGCAAAAATAATGGTCTAACTGATGTTAGCTATCAAACAAATCATTCGGTATTTTAAAATTTTTATTTCATTCAGATGTATACCCTATAATTTAGAGGAGGGATCTTCAAGGGTTCTGACGCCTCTACATTTCTCAGTGGATTTAGGAATGTAACTTAATTGAAGTCCGACAAAACGAACACAAATCATGTTCAAGTATTAAGTCGTCAATAAGTTCTTAATACGGAACTCGCCTAAAGCCACAAATATGTTCATATTTCTTGTGATATACCGAAATATTAGTCTCCTCCTCTACTACTGAGGACTCAACCAGAGTTCATGGAAGCTATATCTAAGTATTTCGTTGTGATTGGGAAAGGTTATAGCTTCAGGGAATGTCAAACTGATACACTAAAAGTACACACACTCACACACATACACACACACACACATACACACACACACACGCACGCACGCACACACACACACCACACACACCACACACATACACACATGTGCATGACAAAAATACGAAAAGAGAAAAACAAAGAACGTGATGGATGTCTCACATTATCGATCAACACACTGATCGATTTATTGTGTTTCATCAGACGTGACACACTGAATCTTACTTGCCGTTGTTATTCTTGCTTAATCTCAAGTATGATCTTATTAAACACTCCAGTTTTGACCATCCTGTCTTAATTTGCAGACATAATATCTTCTATATCCATAGTTTCCTTCCTGTTTTGAGAAAAATTGCGTGCAGTATGACGAAGTTATTGCTGTTGTTTTTAGCAAGGAGGGCGACCCCATATAGTGTCACTTTGGAACTTGATGACACTTCACAAGAGATATACATACATGTGAGCACATGCATACGTCTACACTTAAAAATAAGATGGAATTTTTTACCTAGATTATTCAGCTGTTCGATCCCCTGCAATACACGTGTGCGTGTGGATGTAGTATATATGTGTATGTGTGCGTGGATACATGTGTGTGTGCGGAAAATACTTTGAGGGATTATAGTTCAATACTCAACTAGCAATCAAAGGTCAATTGAGCTGAGTTAAAATTAGTTGTAAGAACGAAAGTCTCCAAGACAGAAAGTGAGGATTGGCATTGCTATTTCTAAACGGTACAGAATTAATCCAAGAATACTTTTGTCTACTGCATTAGCACCAACAGCTATCAGACATTCTGCTTTCCAATTACTGCTCCCTTCAATCAACTCACAACAGTGGTTACAAACGACATTTTCAATATCGATTTATATATTTTCTTAGACAAATATTGATTTTAATCTAAGTCACTATATCGCATATTTTATAAAAGAAATGTTTTGAGATATTTTAAATTAGTGTTTCTTCTTCAAATATATTAATGGCATAAGTGCAAAGATGTAGGTCAAAATGAGATCGAAACCGTTCATTTAGAAGCAGCAGGGTGGCCTCTCGGCAGTTGCATGATATCATAGAAATAGTAGCCAAGCGTGCTTCAAATCATATCCTACTCCATTTATCCAAAAAAAAAAAAAGGAAAAAGAAAATGCAAAGAAAAACGCCCACGTAAACAATGAGCTCCTATCTACACTATTTCTGCATCCGAGACAGTATTCAAACTTTGAAGCCGTTCATTGTGGAATTACTAAATCAGGGGTTTTCTGAATCTAAATAATATCAATAAGCTTATAGATTGTTGTCATCTTTCGCTGTACTATTACAACAATAAAATTAACATTTATATAATATTGATGCTACATATTTTGTTTATACGTTACATATATTGTAGGATATTTCGAGAATGTCCTTGATGTTCTTTGCGATATTTTCAGCGCACATGGCTCCAAATGAATATCAGTCCATAATAGACCCTTCCTTTGTAACATTACTGTGTACAATATTGATTGCAAACATTTTGCACAGGTTCATTTATTTTGTTGGAAGTCTATAGCTGACTATAATAATCTGTGTACGAGAAACCTAGCGGTATTATCGGTCGTGAAGCTGAAATGCAAAATCGGGCAGAACAGGGTCTGAAGTGAGATCGTAACCAAGGTTAACACAACATATCACTCATCCGTATTATTCGTCGGGCCTTGCTCCTTCAGATTTACAGAAATCATGTGGTTGGATTAACTCTCGATGCGACTAGCAAAGTCGAAACTGACATTTCGGAATTGGTCACTACGAAACCGAAAGTGTTTTCCGCTAATACTATTAAAACGTTTACGAGTAGATGGAAAGATGTTATAGATAATCATGGAAACCATATTGACGATTAAGTTTCATTAAATGTAAGATTTGATCATTTGATATCCTTATTTAAAATCTGGACATTACTTATGGGATGACCTGATAAATACGAGATACACGCGCATCAAGGTGTATGATTATTGTACGTAAGAATAAGTGAAAATTTGTAACGTTGCCATTATTGTTAAACTGGATTAGTGGTGCAGAACAGGCGACTACGCATAACATACGCCCCTCTGAAAAGCTAACAAGAAATAATTTGTCACAGTGTATAGGAGAGACCTTGTTTGTCTCAATTTGGCGGTTTACGACATTGTGTTCCTGGAAATCTTTGCTATAAGTACAGCTACCCGACATCTTTCCACCCGTGTTGAATGCGGTATAGGGCAGTAAGATTGTCTGAATCTTGGCAGTCATTAAATCTCAGGTTAATGACATTTGAACTTTCTTTACAAGTAATGCATAATTTGAAATAGTATAATGAAAGTTTCAACAGATGACATTAATGTAGAACAATATATATATATATATATATATATATATGTGTGTGTGTGTGTGTGTGTGTGTGTGTGTGTGTGTGTGTGTGTGTATACAACGATGAACGTATACACATACACACACGCACGCTCGTATACATATAGATATAACCACGCATGAGCAATCCCACTGTTTCTCTAAGTAGCAAGTAATTTTGTAAAAGGCAAGATCACGTCATTATTTGATAGACACGTGAGTGCTTCGGTACCTGAGTGATTAAAAACAAATTGGGTTAAGAATTAGGATATGAAAAGAAATATATTTGGTTCTATGATTACAAGGAATTCGTCTCTTCATTGTTCACCAGAATCACTGCTAAAAGCGAAAAGCTCAGAATACTTGTTTGCACTTATGTCTATTGGTTTACATATATACAAGCATACATACATGCATACATACACACGAACACACATTCACACACACACATATATATTTATATGTATATATATATATATATATATATATATATATATACATATATATATATATGTATATAGATAGATAGATAGATAGATAGATTGATAGATAGATTGATAGATATATACATATATACATGTAACATATGTGGATATAAACAAATAAGAATATACATACATACATACATACATACATACACACATGCAGCCCACGCACACGCAAACAGAGACTAGCACAGATACATAAATACGTACATGCTGCACATCGAGTTATTGTAAGCAAGATCATGACATTATAGTGAGACATCACCAAACCATAAATTGTAAATTGGATTATTTAAACAATCAAAAATTACACGCCACTAAGTATCTTAATGCGTAACGTAATTTTATTAATTTAATCGAATTAGACCGCTACAAGAAAATCACATTTTCCTGAGCTTCTCATAATCTCCTTTTAGTCTTGGTAATAATTTCTTTGTAGAAATGTATGTATATGAAGAGAAACGGGCAAAAAGGAGGGAACTTATTGATACGATGTTATATTTATTTATAGTCATCAGATCTTGGCATACAGTCACACACACGTCTAGTGGTACATAAAGAGCGTATAGCACATAGGTATGTAGAATGTATACGCATATGTATCGGTATGTATGTATGTTTGTAAGGATGTATATATGTGCGTATACACACATAAACACACGCATATATACATACATACATACATATATGCATACATACATACATACATACATACATACATACATACATACATACAAAAATACCCTGTTGTTGATGTTGAAATTTCAATGAGGGAGTCTTGGATCTAGTTTAGAAACCGGTTCTTTTTTCTATTGGCAAGAAATCTTGAAATAAACAAAATAATGACAGACATATAGACATACAAACATACAAATACATATACACACAAACATGTGTGTGTGTGTGGGGGGGGCATGTGTAGTTCTCTAGAATAGAGACAAAGCTTGATACTTGGTTGAAGGGGCATAGTCAATGCTATCGGCCCCAGTAAGATGACTGATGTACTATTTAAATGTCGTTAAGAACACGATGTGTTGGGAGTATATTAGCGTCTCTTATTAGATGGATGCTGGTGGAGAAATAGATAAATCGAGCGATCGTGTTGGTCATAATTTGATCAACATTCATTAATGTGTGTGCGGTAATCTAATTTGTTTCCCCTCACTCACTTTAATTATGTTTATTAGGAAATACGTTATTCATTGCGTCTGTTATTTATTGCATCCGGTATGGACATAATATGTCATTCGATCGAGATTTGGCCACTATTTGCAGATGGCCGACCAATGACATACTCATCACGTTGGCTGCTATATTGCTTTTTTAGTGACAACACAGGGCTAAACATAGAGGGGACAAACAAGGACAGACAAAGGGATTAAGTTGACTACTTTGACCTCAGTGCGTAACTGGTACTTATTTACTCGACCCCGAAATGATGAAAGGTAAAGTCGACCTTGGCGGAATTTGAACTCAGAATGTAACGGCAGACGAAATACTGATAAGTATTTTGCCCGGTGTGCTAACGATTCTACCAGCTCGCCGCCCTATTAACGACTCTATATTAAGTAAAAGATGTAGTGATCAGAAGCAGATATTGAACACTGCACCTTCATGTTGTTAGACGATTTGTAGCCATGATTCTCAGTTTTATATCACTTAAATTTTTCAAGTTTGTGATGAGGCCATCTGGAAGACTTTGTTGTACATATACATTATGTATATATGCGTGTGTGTGTGTGTGTGATAAATGCTATAAAAACGTTGATATAGATTGATATAGGTGCTAAAACCAAATGCAGTCGCAAATGAAAACCGACTAATACTTTCTCTTATTGACTGTTCTAATGGTGCCAAAGTTCACAATAATGGCCGCAGTTACACACGATATATTTCCAGCTTTAACACTTGCTAATCTCCTTTTGTCTTGTATTACAAAATCCTGATAATCTCATTCTTTAGCTCCCTCTCTCTCTTTCTCTCTCGTTTTATCTTTCTCTGCCTCTCCGTCTCTCTCTTTCGCTCCCTTTCGCTCATTGCACACAATGATCGGTTCTCCTCTGCTTCGTACGATTCTAATACGAAATGATGAATGCTATTATAATCATACTGCTATGTTGAGAACAAGCGTTCTGTTCACTTATCCCCAGTCAGCGTTTAAATATATACAAAGCAGTAATTCATTTCGGTGTTGATTTGAGGAAATAATTTATTTTAATACAACAAATATTCCTGGCGGTGTTTTTATGGGCAAAGTACCAAAGAAAAATTTGTTAAAATTTTACAAGCGTGATTCATTCACAAATAATTTAAAGGATAATTAGTTTCGAGGGAATTTGATTCTGGAAAGTGAATGGAATCCCATTAGCAACAATTTTCTCTCTGAAAGCAACAAGTTTTGTTTCAGGCAGCTTTAATGGTATCATTCATTTCACAAACCAGATCTTCATTCGAAACGATATCTCTGACAGAGTTAACAGCACATGAGCAATATTTGTGTCCAAATTATGTCATTTAAACACCCTTTCAATGGAAAACAACTCACAAGAGATCTGTCAATTGCACGGTACCGATATTGAAATTTATTTCTCTTAAATTAATTCCACAGAACAAATCTCATAACAAGGGACATTTTTTTTTTGCTTTAATTAAATCCAAAGAAAATTCTTGTTTCCTTTTACATAATTATTCAAGAGCTTTGGCATAAGATTATAACGGAAAACAAAAGTTATGTAATCAATGGTTAACAACGAGCGACTTTTACATATATTTACATATTCATATTTTTTTCATTCCATATATTAAACCAGTTAAATAATGCTCGAAATCGTATATAGTAACATCTATGTTCAGTTCATTTAAGTTATTCATACCTATGGCGATATCACATGATGCTATTTGTTTTTTCACTCTAAGTAATTTAAATGATAATCTTCACATATATTTGATAAATATATCACCTGAAATGCTATAAATTTCTAGTGAGAGACAGCTTCGTCTCGGTCGAAATATGCTATGGCAAATCTCTCTAAAGATAGTTTTCTTTACTGACAAAGATAATGTTTTAGACAAATAAGAGTTGGCATTAATGCTAGAACGCATTTCTACAGTAACATTAATACTAATTCTCTTTATCTACTTCTAAATAGATATCTGGTAGTCAGCCAGACAGCTATATGACTGGAGAGGTATATGACACATGCGCACATGCACACATGCACACATACGCACACATATACATATATATACATATATATATATATCTATATATATATATATATATATATATATATATATATATATATATATATATATGTATACACACACTCACACACAGATACATATAAACTCTGTGTTTTAACTCATTGAATCTTCTATTAAGACAGGATGGTTTTTGAAATAACAAACATGGTTTCAAGCCACCGGGAAATTCCATTTTAATTCCAGAAAATTTTGCACATATCAATTCTTCCTAAAACAAAACTGAAATCACAGAATACATACAAGACAGTTTATTCTTCTTTTTTTGCACTTAAAACTCTGTCTTTCATTGTTAACCAGTTACTCAAAAGATTCAATATATGAGTAATAATTAGTCCAAATGTAAATTTATGACCGGAGTAAAACAGTTTTTGCTGAGGTTGGTTCCTTATTTAATTTGTCTACTTTTATTCGACAATCAATGATCGTATTCTCTCTGTTTTACTGTTATTCAGATAAATGTTCACATCGGCTGTATACTTAATTTCCTCAATGACACAAGTTTTGTTTCCTGGCCTGTTGTTCGTCCTTGGCCGAATTTTCTATGGGAATGCTCCACAAATATTCATTGTGGTATTACATATCTATGTAGAACATTTTATACGTGAATCATTTGGAAGGCGATACAAATCTCATTTTCGAAGTGAATTTCAATAGCAGCTTATGGTGAACATTACAAACTTCCGGTATGGTTTACTGTTTCGTTTTCGACTACTCTGAGAAGTTTGATGTGTGTACATAGAGCTGAATAATTATCGATCGTTCGAGACATGAATGAAATTATTTTATCAGCAATTTGTTCAAAATAAGTACTAGCATGTTAAATTTTCAAAGCTTGTTTGTTGTTCATTCCGACAACATAAAGCAGCCCCCTTTTGAAAGTGTTCGTCAATGTTTATGATATTCATATGTGCATTTTTTTAATTCTTATAAAATGAGAGAAGTGAATAGAAAAGAAACATGACAAAAACATAGAGACAGAAATCTTAAGCGAAGAGTCTTTTAAATTGCGGCATATTTAATATAATTGTATTTTTAATATACAATATCATTAATAGCTCTTTCACAACAGCTGTTTAGTAATATCATGGATTGTATACATAATTGAAGAATCATTCCATAAATCTAATCATTGCCCCTGCAGCTGGTATTTTAAACAACAAAGAGAAAGTTATTGCAACGCTGAGAATGATTTCTTGTCATAATTTGTCTGCAATAATTTTATTGGCACTAGCAACATTTATCAACCTACAAGAATTCAAAACTTTCAGTATTAAAACTGAAATGTTCAATATCATACGCCATATGTATTTAATTAAAATTTACACACCTCTAATATTTACTCAACGAATTCCTTTATCATGTTGTCGTAATTTGTGAGCGTTGAAACAACATGGCTTCTTGATTACCAAATTAAAAAGCAGGTTAAAATAACTTGTGGTATATGGCTACTTTTTCTCCGTTTTATGTTCGAGGTGCCATCATTTGGAGCCACAAGATGTGGTGTCTGATAGAATATGTAGATGTTGCCTTTATCACTTTATACAGGCATGTAGATATATACAGACACACACACATACATATACGCGAACGCAAATCACTAAAGAGATTAATTATTAAAATTTGCCTATAACGTTTGTATTTCTGCGGAATTTGAACTCAGAATGTACAGACAAACGAACTACCGCTAAGCCTTCGCCTCGTGTGTTAACGTTTCTGCCAGCTCACCACCTTGGATGATTAGTATCATGTTGCATGTCTATAACTAACTTTCATGGAGTTCCTTCTCACTCATTCCTGATGCGTGTTCATATAGTATTAATAGTATTATCAACGAGTATACATGTACTTTAATATCAGAAAGTGCATGATAAGCTACTTGTATGTGCTTGGATCACAATTTATATTAAAAATAATAGTTTTAAATGATGGTAGATTGGTTGACCGTCGTTCGCAGTTTCTGGTCATGGTGAACATGGAGTTCTGAGTTCGGTAAAGCAAATATCAGCCAAGTACTTGGGCCCACAAAAAGAACCGTTTCTATACCACGACTATCCTGCCTTGTCGTGATATTGGAAATCATTGTCGCTAGTCGTCTATCGGAAGTGTAATACGTCCATTGAACAAAATGCCTTGCAGTATTTCTGTTGGATTCTTTCTTCTTCAATTCACACTCCACTGGAGATAATTTTCGGTTTCGTTCTTAACCCTTCGTGGGGCGGTGAGGTTAGAATTACACAAAAGGCCATTGGGGACCCCCTTTTATTTTGGAGCATTTCCGCACTATCCATAAAGTAATGTTTGTGTAATTGTGTGTATATGTGCGAGTGCATGATACGGAACAAGAAATTTCGCATCTTATAGGTATACAATTGTAATTATTAGCGTTAAATGGAGATGAATTAAAATATAATTTATTGACTGAAAAAACCTTTATTGAAAGAAATCAACATTTTTATAGAATTATACATATGTATGTATGTATGTATGTATGTATGTATGTATGCACGTATGTAGGTAGGTATATATATGCTCGTGATAGAATAGCAATGCAAGATTCAGGGTGATTTATACATACGGTAACAGCGTCTTACCATAGTAAATCCTGGTTAAGCCAATATGGTAAGCCAAGGAAATGTTGCACTTGGACAAATTACAGAATCGTTGAGCTAATTACAGTATAATGTATCGGATCTCTCAAAGAGTGAAATTTATGTCATAGTGAATATAACAAAGAATTGCTGGGGCACTTTTTGAACGCTAATCAATATATAATTACAAATATAATCAGCACTGGTTTACAATTTTCTCACTAAAACAACTCTCTGAAAAAGAAAATCAATTTTATTTAAATAAAGCTAATTGAAACAATAATTAACAATAAAAATAATTGCATTAATAAAATATTTTGAGATCTCTTACACTGCTTTTCTTTTGTATCTCCTTCTTCTTCTTCTTCTTCTTCTTCTTCTTCTCCTTCTTTTTCTCATCCTCCTCTACCTCCTCCCTTCTCTCCTCCTCCCCCTCCTCCTCCTCCTCCTCCTCAGCCGATATATATATATATATATATATATATATATATATATATATATATATATATATATATATATATATCGGCTGAACCTTTTGTAAGTGTTCGCTCAGCGACGGAGTGAAACCTTACAATTAACGATCGAATCACTCTCAGGCACTTTCTTCATTCTTGAAATAAGAGGAAAAGAAGCTGTGTCTGCAAACCAAAAAAACAACTTCGATGGCCACGACTGGCGTAACTTTGGCTATGTGTTTACTTCATCGGAACTAACCAGGGGCTAAAATAAACAACAACAACAACAACAAAAGCCAGTAAATAACTCTGCAGACTTTGATGATAAAAGTGGTATTTCTAATACAGGATTTTAGTGTTTTTAATGATAAAACGCCCACATCGATCGAAACAATGTGTACTGACACAGAACTTTGAGTTATGAGGGCTGTAGTCAGGAAATCGATATGTGGGCCAAAAAATATGTTACTATGTTGTTTTTGCTTGTCAGTCGATGTTCCTTAATAACTACACCTTCATTGAGTTAAAGGTGATTTATGTAAGAAAGATTTCGATCTTTTTCACAAATTAGGCAAACGAAATTCATAAGTGATACACAAGTTTTGGTTATCGATAAATAATATATTTGTCAGCACCAAGTAATTCTATTTTATATATATAAGACATATATTTGTCAGTTATAATGATATCTCCATGTTTCGTGTTCACTAATTTTCAAAATTTAGTTAATCGAGTTTAATACGTTTAATTTAATTAATTATGAAGTGCCTCAGATAACATGGTACGTTTGAAATCACAACAACATATTTTAGAAATTATTGTTGATTTAAAATTATAAAACATAAAAATAGTCACCTAACTTGAACGCTATTCAGAATAATTCAAAACTCAGCATACGAGAAAGAATATTGTCATATCATGTAAAAGTCTTAATTTCAAAATAAATGCTATTATCCAGCGCTCGAAGAATAATTTGTAAAGTGTGATTGATATATTTAATAATATCCTTGAATTATTCAATCATGAAGGGTTGTGATACAAGTCTGAGTACACAGTTACTCACAATATTGAGTACAAGATCAGTCATAAACAATCATCCTGTAGCGATTGCAAACGGCTCCAAATGAGAATTGGGGTTAATACACAGAACCTGAATTAATATGCAATTAAAGAAAATGTAATCGTTTTCTTTTGTCCAAGAGACAAGATTAGAGCTGTGAACAAGTTTCTCAGGTCACTTGTGACGTCTGTCATGGATGCTACTGGTACTTTGGAATTTAGTACAGCCTGTTGCATGGTCTAGTTGTCGGCGACGAAACCGGCGCCCCCAATACACTTGCCTGGTGAGGAGGGGGGGGGGCTAGAAACCCAGCAGAACTAAAAAAAAACCTGTCTAATGGACAGACGAACCTAGTATCAGTTGAACGACTATCTGACCATAACATGAGACCTCAAAAATTTCGTGTTGATATCCGGTGTGCTGGAAGACGACTGGGAGTGAGACATGCCTTAACGTTTGTTAAAACATGCCTCTAGAACCCGCTTCATACCCAGGCTATTCTGCTTCGATAATTGTCGGTAATTTGGTGAAAGAGTCCTCTACAATAGACAGATATAGCTATACGTTCGCGCACCTACGTACACATGTACTTGCATTCACACGCGCATATATATATATATGTATGTAAATGGATACATACACACACAAACACACACACACACACACACACACACACACACACAATCAGACACACGCACACATACATATATCATGGAAACAAGGAAAAACTTTGAGAGTAAGAGAGAATGCGGGGAGAGGTTAGAGAGTGAGAGAAGAAGAAGAAGAAGAAGAAGAAGAAGAAGAAGAAGAAGAAGAAGAAGAAGAAGAAGAAGAAGAAGAAGAAGAAGAAGAAGAAGAAGAAGAAGAAGAAGAAGAAGAAGAAGAAGAAGAAGAAGAAGAAGAAGAAGATGAGGCAAGCCATACAATACAATAGAAGAGGAGAATTGGTAATTTTTTTTAGGCTGAATGCAAAATGAAAAGCGAAAAGTGTTTGTTGAAAACTCAACTGTAAATCTCCTTGACGGACGTTGCTAAAGGCTGGGGAATTATGGGAATTCCCAATAAACTAAGTACCTTTCTCCCACATTCTCCATTCTCCACTTCAAACAAATCTGGAAATACTAAGAATAAAAAAAAAAATTAGAAAAAGTAAAAACTGCCACACACGAAATATTAAAGTGGCCAACAACACTGTCATAAATCACTAGTTTGTGTGAATTAGCCGTAATGCCTTCAGTAAAAGAAACAAATAATGACCTATCCGATCAATCAAGCATTTGGCTTGCTGTTGCTGTTGTTGTTGTTTGTCTAAAACTGTATTATCGAGAAAAATAATCTATTTTAGCATCGGTTTATTGATTAAATCTGTGCAAATGCCAGAGGAAGGTTTTGAAACGATGTTCGATTAGTGTTTGACTTCGTGACCTCAGTTTCGATACCTGCGAGAGTTAGACTTCAGTATTTAGTGTTCGCTAATGGTGGTGATCTGGTAGAATAGTTAGTACAGTCTCCTTTACATCGAGAGTTCAAATTCCGCCCAGATCAATTTTGCCTTTCATCCTTTCAAGATCAGGAAAATAAGTACGAATAAAATACAACAAAATAAGTACTACAAAGGAAGCTGGCAAAGTCGTTAATACGGTGGAATTTGAAGTCAGAACGTGAAGACGGACGAAATGCCGCGAAGCATTTAGCGTGCCGACGATTCTTTTCTACTCTAGGCACAAGGCCTGAAATATTTTAGGAGGGGACCAGTCGATTATATCGACTGGTCTTAATTTAACGACCCCGAAAGGATGAAAGACAAAGTAGACCTTGGCGGAATTTGAACTCAGAACATAAAGACAGACGAAATGCCGCAAATCGTTTCGCCCGGCGTGCTAACGTTTCTCCCAGTTTGCGGCTTTGCATTTTGGCTATCTTTACGTCGAGGACGGCATTGCCATTTACCCTTCTGGGATCTATAAATTGAAAACTAGTCGAAGTTTGGAGTCAATGTAATGAACTAAACTTGTCTCCAAAAATTCAGGCTTTGTGACTATAAAAGAAAAGCTTATTTTCTCTTTACCAAAGTTCCGTTAATTTTCGATGATATTAAAGATAGTTTTCCTTGCCTTCAACACTGTAACCTAATACAATATATACGTAACATTCCTACATAAAAAATATGAGCATTTAAACTGTTAACGAAATGTCATTTAGACAATAATGATATTAGGAATCTAGAACTTTCTCGATAAACTCCTGTTCAAGGCATAAAGTAAATTGTTCTATAAATTTCCGAACTTAAGGAAAAATTGACATAAGTTACTGATTAGCGAGGAAAAAACAACAAAAAGAAAGCCGTCGTTTGTTGAATATATGAGCGTGTTTATTGTGAATGGCTGGTGATTTCTTTCGACGATCTTATTCTTCAATCGAAAATATCGAGTGAGATCGAAATGGCACAGATCTAGCAATCTTTTGTCTTTTATCTTTTGCTTGAATCAGTCATTGGAGTGTGGCCATGCTGGGACACCACCTTGAAGGCTTTTGTATAGCAGATGAGCTTTGCTGCTTATTTTTCTTAAAAAGCCTAGCACTTATTGTGTTTCCCAACTCCTACGATACAGGGACGTAAACAAACTAACAACGGTTGTCAAGTAGTGCATGTGAACACACATTCCCACATCTACATATATCTGACGAAGTTCTTCCAGTTCCTCTCTACCAGATCCATTCGTAGCAACAAAAGTGTAGCGGGACTGAACCCGGAGCCTCGTAGCCGGGAAGCAAGCGTCTTGCCACACAGCCACGCCTGATGCTGGACATTCTTCTCTAAGCCGTTTTTGTTTCGGTTGTAGAATTTTCATGGATGCAAGATTCCAAGGAAATTCGAATAAAAGGCAAATCTATAATATGGAACAAAGTGTCACATTTAGACATAATGATTTCACGTGAAGAGGGTAGTCTTGATAAACAATTTAGCGTTTAGCTTGTAGCGGACTAACTCTAGACGTTGGTAAATAACGGAACATCATGGAGGCTGATTAGAATTAAATCACGTGATCAGTGATTAAATAAATTGTTCGTTGTTAGCTGTTAATTAGTTTTCTTCCACTATATACTTAAACATATTTCTTCGTAGTAATTTGGATGAAAGGAAACGGGTAACGATTTTATGGGAAGTTAATCCGTGAATTAGGAGATTCTTATGAAGACATAAGACTTAATGGCTTGAAAGGTGTAATTAAATAATGGCAGACATTTTAATTTTTCTGCGCTGCTGAATAGTAAATACAGTAACTTTCATTACAAGTAGTATCCTCAAACAACAACATTAACATCATCATCATCATCATCATCATCATCATCATCAACAACAACAACCTATTTTCTCTTTATTACATATCTCGATGTTTAATGGGTTGATCTATGAAAACAATCTGAATGTAAGACTATCGTATAAGGCCGCCATTTATAAAGAGGAGAAAGTGTAGATGTTAAGGGAATGGGGAGATAAAATTCTGTTGAAGCAACTTATTCGAATTCAGCTGGACGGCCAGAAAGAGGTGCGTCTTTGAGGTCAAAATTTCCATTTTTGAACTTGGCAAACCAATCACGAGCGGTTCTTTCAGCTATGGTAATCTCTCCATACACAGCACAAATGTCGCAAGCAGCTTTTCCGGCCTTAGAACCTTGATTAGAATCCAAAAGAGGGACGTGTCGAAAATGCTCGTTTT
>NC_068992.1:65270389-65274053 GCF_001194135.2 Octopus bimaculoides
AAAACATATAATAAAAGAGTATATGCATATATACGTTACACATATACAGTGAGAGACAAGAGAAAGAGAGAGTAAAATAGAGTGAGAAAGAAAGAAAGTGAGAGGTTGCGTGTGTCGCTGCGTGAAAGAGAAGTCCTCTGTACTTATAAATGTTTTTCTGTAGAACGTTATCGATGGAGAAACTAAAATTGCTGTGTTTTATTGGTAGACTTAAAAAAAAAAAAAGACTTGATAATGACAGTTGAACGTTCGGATCTCATCGATCGAATTGCGAACAATAGATGAACTCACCCACCAGCGCTTCTCGTATAAAATATTCGTTTATATTTGAAGTTAGCAAATATCCGTATAACAACATTCCCGAATTTGGAAGAAACGAAGAGAAAGAAGTTTTCACTGATGGCGTTTCAATTAGAAATTTTATGAAACCTAATAATTTTCTGTCTGATTGTTGTAGAAAATCTGTTAACATTTGTTAAACCGCAACATCATTTAACTCTGTAGTTGCCGCCTTAATCGCGTTTATCACATCGATAAGAGATATAATTCTCTAGTATATCCTTCTCTTTGTAATACATTACGATTACAATAGATACATACATACATACATGCATACATACATATATACATATATATATATACACATATATTTTCATATATACATGTATATATATACACATATATATATATGTACCACCCTAAAGCATTGTTGATATTTTACTGCGTTAACTATAGAAGGTAAACACAGCTTCCATGTCTAATCTGGTTATCGTATCCTAGCCTTAACTAGCGAGCAAAGTATCTTTTCCTGACGTGTTATAAATATATGAAAGAATAGTTTCTGCCTCAAAGTCATTTCTTCACTAATCAGCAATTCTGCGAAAGTTTCGTTTCACGTAAAGCATCTTTGTATTGTCAGAATAAAACAAATTTCGTACGTCACTGGACATCGAGAGAGTATGAGACCGTCCGAGGTTCACTCGAGATTAATGATTGGTTTGTTCAAGATGTAATCATCTTAATTCCTTTTATATTACTTATTCTTTCAGAAAAATTGCCACAGACCAAACAGTTGGTTCATTAATCCAACTCTATATCGTTTGCGCTGTTGCCAGGATCAGAGGTTTAGAATTTTCGATCGTTTCACATTTGTGCGGTTGGAAGCGGAAGGATTAGAACACAATCGCTACCTCGGTTCTCCCGTTACTTACCTTTCACTTCATGACCTCTGACATTCATTAATAAATATTAATATGTTTTGTTTTTGTTTTACATTGACATAACCAATATTTTTTAATGAGATCTGAAGTCGTTTAAATCAAATTCATAACATGACTTGTTATTTTTTCATCGATTTGGGAATGATCAAAGCCTTGGAGACAAACGAAAGATCTGAAATCAATTAAAAATAAAGATTTCTAATACTAATAATAATGTTTTCTTTAAAAATCAATAGTAAATATTAATTTCATTGTAGTTCAATTGAAATTTATGTAATTTCATACAAATATATCTAAAAGAGGATTATTTACTAAACGTTAGCAGGATAATTGGCTCACGTAAAAGATATAATTAAGTTTTATGATAAAGCTAATTAGTTTGTGCCAAGGTCTAACTACTCGAAGATAAATGTTCACTTCCTGTTTGAAATGAGAATCTAACGAGTTAAGACTCATTCATATTGACTTTGTTTAATTTTATCGCCACTAGATGGCGCCGTTGTTAGAGTGACTCATGAACTATATTGCTTCTTTTAGCAATGTATTATCCTGGTCTGAGCTCCCAACAGGATCGAACGCAGCTCGATAAAATAGCTCACCTATTCAAGTACAGGACTTGTTCAAATAAACCTCATTTCTCTGTAAGAAATTACTGATGCACTGGGGTCGATATAGTCGATATAATTGACTTGTCCCGGCCCTCAAAAACCTGAGGCCTTACACCAGAATTAGAAACAATAATTAACACTGAATTCTCCATCACCGATCAGTGTGGCTAATAAATTTGATAGGACGATACAACCTCTTAATTAATCTTCAACGCTTCCATAATTATAAGATGGTAACAGAAGCAGACGACAACGGATTTTCTTTGATTGCAACACAAATGAAATGGGTTAACGTTTGAGCAAATTCAACAATGATTTATAGATGAAACATAAACTTGGCTCAAACGTATATTACTGGTACTAATTTAATCAACCTCCATGGAATAGACAACATATACAATTAGGATTAGAACCTAGAATTACCAAGGACACAAGTGAGCAGTTTCGTCGAATTAGAAAGAAAAGTATTGGTTGTGAGACTAATGCATTTTCCAAGTGGATTAAATACAGAAAATATTCTTGTAGTGAAATTGATTGTTAATTACAACGACATAGGAACAGATATTTGGTACTAGCAGTTTACCGAATTGGGACGATTAGAATGTAGAACGTAAAGAGATGGTCAAGTAATCCTTTCCATTAGAGGCACAAGGCCTGAAAACTTGGGGTAGTTTTCTACTGGTACATATTTCATCGTCAAAGAAAATATGACAGCAAAGTCAACCTCGGCGGAATTTGAACTCAGAACTTTAATACGGAAGAAATGCTGCTAAGCCTTTTTCCCCGGCGTGCTAACGATTCTGCCAGCGTGTCACCTTAGCTGGATCAAATGATGCAAGCTAATTGGTCCAAAGCGCTAATAATTGTAGAACTCTATCTGTCTTGAGATATAAATTAATAGAATATCTGACCCTGTTTGTGTGTGTGACCTGTATCATTACTGCGGTGATATTATTGTTTAGTCTGAAAATGGAGTTGGCGGAATCGTCCACGCGTCGGGAAAATGCTTGGCAGAATTCCACCAGGTACTTACATCGTGTGTGCAAATCCCGCTGAGGTCACCTTTGCCCTTCATTGTTTCGGGGTTGTTAATCTAAAGTATCAGTCAATTACTAGGGATGATGTAATCGACTAGCCTACTCCCTAAGTTTCAGACCCCGTGCCTATATTAGAAGCAGTCATTGTCTATCCCTAAATCAGTACTACGTATAACCAAGCCGTCCATTCATGATCATGCCATCTTTATACATAACCAGTAGTCTATTGGACACTGTATCATTCACTTTACAAAAGAGTGGTTTGTAATTTTAGAGACATCGGTTGCCATTTTTAGCATGACACAGAACCAATTGTATTCCCCTCGTTAGCTGTTTTACTATTAATATAATGACTGAATAGATAATCCCATAACTCCGAGATATCTCCAGAATTCACGCTCCACCCATACCATCATATATCTCTGGCTTTTTCATGCATAATAATTTCTTGATAATCACAAGTGACAATGTCTTTAAAACAGAGTGTCGAAAGAGCCGGCAGCAGTTTCTGAATCAAATTGTGTAGCTTGCCAATTATGTAAGGAAACACCTTCTAGTTTCATTCACTTAATAAGTAAACACATAGAATCGATGTATTATTTTTAGAATATCATTTACCCAGCACAATCGAGTAATTTTATAGCAAATAACTAGGATAATTAAATGGGTAATGAAGTCGATCCGTTAACGCTTGCCACTCAAGTTCACTGTATATATGTGTGAGTGGATGTTTTTAGTGTGTATTGAGCGTGTGAGTGCGAGTGCGTAGATATGTATATATATATATATATATATATAT
>NC_068992.1:65274069-65282329 GCF_001194135.2 Octopus bimaculoides
TATATATTTATATATATGTGTGTGTGTGTGTGTGTGTGTGTGTGTGTGTGTGTGTGCATGTCTATGTATATTATATATATATATATATGTCTATATATTTATACACATACATATGTATGTACTTTTTTTTACTCTTTTACTTGTTTAAATCATTTGAATGCGGTCATGCTGGAACACCACTTTAAGTCGGGCAAATCGACCCCAGAACATATTCTTTGGAAGCCTAGTACTTATTCTATCGGTTCTGTTACTAAACCGCTAAGTTACGGGAACATAAACACACCACTATCGGTTGTCAAGCGATGTTGGGGACAAACACAAACATACAAACATATACACACACATACATATATATTTATACATATATACGACGAGCTTGTTTCAGTTTCCGTCTACCAAATGCACTCACAAGGCTTTGGTCAGCCCGACGCCACAGTAGAAGACACTTGCCCAAGTGCGACGCAGTGGGAAATTACCCGGAACCATGTGGTTGGGAAGCAAGCATACATATATACTCGTATATATATATATATATATATATATATATATATATACACATACCCACATACACATTTATATGAACGCATGCGTGTTGCATATGTTTTTACGTAAGCCTTCCTTTGCATCATTTAATGTATATGGGTGACCACTTCTTTCTATTTTGATTATGGCTTTTTCTTTCATTTGCATATTTTTAAGAATGAAAAAATAATTTATCAGAGTCTATTTTTTACACTAGAACCGATATAGAATGTCAGAGGATATATCAGCCATTAAGAAATGGTAGATTCCCCACATTTGGGTGATCAGTAACAAGGAACAAGACGGACATAGCCACTCGGGTTTCCGCCGATGGTATCTCGCACAGTGGACCTTTACGCTACAGGAAACTCAAGACTTTGTAGTGTTTTTATCGTTTTGGACAGCCCTGAATGTCAACTAACTTTCATAAAAAAAAGACATTTTGTGGCAGTGTGTGGAGGATACCATACTTCCTGCACAAAGAAGTCGTTAGTTCAGTGGGTGTAATTTTGTCTTGAGTATGTTCAAACATCTCTGCCTAATTGTGCATCCTGAACTGAGGCTTAAGGAGGTACAAGTACTACACAAAAACCGAGTCTATGCTACAGCTGTTCACGATATATAGATACGTCGTCGCTAACCTACAGAGTATGTCTCGATGACGACATTCTAAGTTAGTTTCGCGTTGGTACACCTAAATCTAATAATAGATATCTTTCTCTCCGCAAAAAAAAAAAAAATTCAGCTAACGACTTGATATGTTTATATAAAGATACATATATTGTGATTGTGATCTAATGCGGCATTAAGTGCGAATAGAAAAAATACACGCGCTAATGTATGCGTGAGTAAAGGTAAATATGCATGTACATATGTGTGCATGAACGTATAGGTACTAGTGCTTGTATACAAACATACATACATACATACATACGTACATACATACATACATAAATACGTACATATATGTATGAATAACATTTTATGTATGTATGTATGTATGTATGTCTCTATCTATCTAGCAATCTATCTATCTATCTATCTACATACATACATACATACATACATACATATATATATATATATATATATATATATATATATATATATATATATATATATATATATATATATATATATATATATATATATATATATATACACGCATGTTTCATTACTTCTTTCATTTTAAATTAATTACTGGCCATGTTTACATAATAAATCAACAATAATAAATAGTTGGAAATAGATCGATAAAAATAGTTTGTTTTTTTTTCTTTTTCAATGAATCACAAAATAATCTCAAAAACGCCTACTAAAACACACAAATACACTTCACAGAAAGATAAAAATCACAGATATAAACATTAAATAACATTTTTCTCTCTTTCAAAATACAGTTTTTGACATGAAAATATTGGGTACAATTGCCAAAAGTGTCAACCATTATTAAATATCAGCATCGTTGTGGTAATAGCTAAAAACAATTTTATAACTATAATCAAATAATTTTATTTTAAGTCTATATTTTATTTATTTACATACGTTGCAAAAAAACAACGTGCGAGGAATGAAAATAATATAGTTTATATTTCATGTTACCTATGAATAATATATACATACATGCATACCTCTCTCTCTTTCTCTCCCCCTCTCTCTCTCTCTCCCTCTCTCTCTCTCTCTCTCTCTCTCTCTCTCTCTCTCTCTCTCTCTCTCTCTCTCTCTCTCTCTCTCTCTCTCTCTAACTATCTAAATATATGTATGCGTGTGAGTGATGGTGTGTAGATATTTATACGATTAAATTTTACATGTCCAAAATTAATTTTAATCCGGTCCAATGTATTGTAATACTAATACGAAGTGAGAGAAGTCAGTACGTTTGCAGAATAATGACTTATAATAATTCGTTGACCATTCGATTCATATTACAATAGGAATTTTTGTATTTAGTCTCAGCATTGTACATCTCTCTCTCACTGTCTCTCTCTCACTGTCTCTCTCGCTCACACACACACACACACACATACACGCACACATATGCACTCAACACAAACACACATCTATCTTTAGATATCCGTATATGTTCACGTTTACATCTCTGTGTGTGTATGTGGTGTGTGTGTGTATGTGGTGTGTGTGTGTATGTGGTGTGTGTGTTTATGTGGTATGTGTGTGTATATATTCACGTTTCCTTGACTATATGGCTGGATAAACAAAAATGACCCGAGAGCATAGATATCAGATTAAAATAGTTACTGCAATGGATTTGATAGTTTAAACCTTTCAAGATGGTTCCACACCATGGATGCTGTCCTGCGATAATTCAATAACGAAGAAAATAAGTAACACTATAAGATTGTTTGTGAATGCACACATATGCATGCCTCTATGCGTGTTTAAACACTATTACACACTTGTAATATCCGCTAAGGTATTTTATATTTCTACTCTACCAGCTGAAGGTTAATAGACGTTTCCTTGCGTTCCGACCTGCAATATATAGACGCATAAATATCGCACCAGTTAAGTTAGTCCTGCTGTTTAATTTTGTCACCTATAGCCGTAAGACATGGAAAATACTTCTGTTATACATTTTTGTGTAGTTATTATGTAATACATGAAATGTTTGACTTGGCATTTCTGAAGAATAAATATGAATTGAATTTTTCCGAATGGAGTGTTGGCTACGATATTTTATTGATTACAAAACAATAAAAATTATGTTAGTTTATTTTGCGTGTTATTGTAGAATATGTGTGAGCTTCACAGAATTTTAACTGTGGATTGTGATGCTGAATTGAATGTGTTTGGTGTCGGTTGAGTGTTATGCCCCGTGGGGCTATTTCCGTCTGCAATCATTATATATCAGTACTGTGTGTTTATAGTTGGAAATAACATCATAATTAACAGACGATGATGTTGTTAACACTGTATATTTATTATTTTTCTGAAAATGAAGGAAACAATTAAGAATATTAATTATAAATGAAAATAATTTTAATTCTCTTAAACGTTGACACAAAATAATGTTTTATTGATTTACTTCTATTTTGCTGTCTTTCCTTTCTCTACAAGATACACGTTATAGCAACATACAGCAACAGGCTGTGTGCTCTGACTTTCTCGCTTCTATACAGAGCAGGATTTCTCAATAACTAAGCATTTTATCATTAGACTTCTCTTTAAAGATGAAGAAACTTGTATTAATACAAAGAAACATCAACACAATATTTTGATTCGTTTGATCATCGCGGATTAACGTGTATTGTATCTAGACTCATTCATTTTAAAAATAAAGTTATCTTATAGATAATGGGTCTTTATAATTTAAAAATAAGTGTTCCAGGTTCGAGGACTAAAAGTCAATATTTACATATCCAGACATATAACATCTCGTAACGATTGTTAATCAAACCGATGAGACACAGTGTGGATATAATTAAATAAATAAATATATATTAATCTGTGATATATTATTATTAGTCAAATGAATTTAAATCTGACCAAATGTTGATGAGAATAACGAATGATGAAACTGAATGGCAACCTCAGCAATCACCTGAGTCTCGGAATGTCTGCAAATATAATAACGTCTGAGATTCGCTCTCTCATTCTTTATTCAATCTAGAATATTTAAAAATATTTGTGATTGATAAAAACATACTATACATTCTCTTATCAAACTAGGCTCATATTTTAATAAACTATACACGATCAATTTATCAAATCACGATATATGTAATATGTGTATGTGATTTCCAATCAAGATTTCATGAGTTGCATTGATAATATTGTGTACGCATAAAGTTTCGATATATCGATCGATCTGTATTTCGTGACTATTAATATATTAATATATCTAAAAAAATGCTACCGTGATGGAAACAATTGTTGGATTGTATTATGAAACCCTCGAATATAAGTGTGACATTCTCAAACAAACACACCCACTCCCACAAACGCAGACACAAAACACAGACATGTATATATATATGAGTAATTACTCACTTTTGCCGGTGGAGTTGACTGGAATGAAATGTTATGAAGTGTTTTGCAGAAAGGTGCAACGCTTCGTCCTGTCAATGGATCGAAACGCAATCTCACTATAATGCGTGCAACATCTTAACCACTAATTCACACAACTTCAAATTTTGTAGATGTGGGTGTCATAATTGTTGAAGTTTGAAAATGTATGTTTGTGTATTAATTCAATGATTACTGTTTTTAATAACTATTCCTCATTTATATTATTATGAATAATCTAATTTATTCAATATAAACAGTAGATATATTTGATGTATCCGGCTGTGTTATTGTTGCTACAAAATTATATATATTAATATTTAGGAAATGTTTACATTTGTTTCCTTCATAGAAGCTACGCTCTTATCAACTAAGTATTATACAGCTCCATATCAAATTGTCCGTATCGCTATGTGATTCGGAAATTATCAAGATATCATAGACACAGCGATGATGATAAATTATTATATTAAAAGACAAACAAACAATATTACAATGCTCCATGAAAATAATGAAACGAAACAAAATGAAACCATTTACCAAATATCCGTCTTTGTTTCGTTGGAATTTCTGCGTATTAATGAGAGGAATATGCTTCATAAAAATGTGATAGGTCTGAACCTGGGAACAAATTATTTAACACAGTACAATAGGAACACTGACGTCAAACATCAGATATGAATTGTAAATGGCAAAACTAGAGAATAACATACCTAGTAAATATTGGTATATATATATATATATATATATATATATATATACGCCTGTATATATACATACACAGAATCACATACCTATGTATGTATGCACACTTATTTATACATGCGTACACACTCATATACTTATATATTCATATATATATATATATATATATAGCCTGAGTTAGAATGTCGCACCATTGGAGAAGTGTAGGAAGATTAACTATAAATAGATGAACAGAAAAACGTAAAATCTATACTGATCCGAGAGTAAATTTCTTCAAGTGAAATGAAATAAAGTCACCCACTCTCTTGTCTTTCTTCTTCTGTGTGTGTGGGGTGGGGTGGGGGCGTGTGTGCGTGTATGTATGTATATATACATATATACACATATACACATATGCATGCATATGAACATGTAATCCTTGGCTATTCTGCAAGTGTATAGCAATATCTTTTAATTATGCAAATATTAATAACTGCAACAATACTGAATATATGTATAAAATGCAATGTATTCCACATTTTCATAATAGAAACACGTATACAATTAATGCCTAGCTAATTTGATTACGTATCAATTGATAACTCCGGTGGGAAAGAGAGAGAGAGATAGAGAGAGAGAGAGAGGGAAAGAGACACAGAGAGAAAGAAAGAGTGTAGAGATAGAGAAAGAAGACAGGGAGACAGATGGATAGATAAATAGATAGATAGATAGATAGAGAGAGAGAGAGAGAGAGAGAGAGAGAGAGAGAGAGAGAGAGAGCGGGGGAGAGAGAGGTAGTGCGTTACTGAAATTGACTCTTAAGTTATGATAATGAATATTAAATTATATAATCCTACTTAATAACAATAAGAGGACTACTACAACTACTACTACTACTACTACTACTACTACTACTACTACTACTACTACTACTTATAATAATAATAATAATAATAATAATAATAATAATCCCTTCTACTATAGGCACAATAACTGAAATTTGGTGGAGAGGGGAGTAGTCGATTACATTGACCCCAGTTGTTCACTGGTACTTAATTTATCGATACTGAATGGATGAAAGGCAAAGTCGACCTCGGCGGTATTCGAAGCGTTATCATCTTGCGTCTTGGTGTGAAAGATTGGCTACATATATCAGGATTTTGATGGTCAGTTGTTTGACCTTAACCAGTTTAGCATATCTTTCAGCGGTTTGGCAAAAGAGATCGATAGAATAAGTACTAATAAGGATGCTCTGGGCGTCTAACCTGTGTGTGTATGTATATATAAATATATATATATATATATATGTGGGGGTGTGTGAATTTTTTCGTCTAATACTGTTTTAGGCGCTGCTCCAGCATGGCTACAGTCAAATGACAGAAACAACTAAAAGTGTAAAAGAATAAAAGAATATAAGTATGTATGTATGGATGGAAGGATGGATGGATGGATCGATCGATCGATGCAGCTATATATAAATATATGTAGCCATGCATGAAAGTATCCAATGCAAATAAACGACTATTTACGGAGGTAATTAAATAGGGTGTTACTGGAGCTATTCCCTTAACATTTTCTTGTTAAATTGCCTGCAACTCGAATAGCCTTTACCTTCTCCATTTTGTTTAATTTCTAACATTTCACAGTCTTCCCATTTCTCATTCTGAAACCCTGCAATTTTCTCGCACGCTATCTTTCTCTCCGGAATATTTAAACATAAGCACATCCAGCCAGATTCACATAATGAAATAAACGTAAGTCACATGCACATATATATGCACGTTTATATATGCATATATATGTATATATATACATATACATATACATATACATATGTATGCATGTATGTATGTGATCCACACATTCCGGCGCACTTTATTGGAACTCAAATTACTTGAGGTGTTAATGAAGATATTTCGAGACGAATAATGTCACCTGAAAGAGATTGTGTGAGAATGTGAGATGTAGCGAGTCTCTGTGGATATTTGTATTCTTGAATCAGGAAATTCTTTCAATGAATGGCAAAATTACAACCGATTAATAAGCTAGATAATGGTAGAAATAGAAAAATAAACCCAGCTTAAATACATACATAAACACTTCTTGTTTCTGTCATTTGACTGCGGCCATGCTGGAGCACCGCCTTTAGTCAAGCAAATCGACCCCAGGACTTATTCTTTTTAAGCCTAGTACTTATTCTATGGGTGTCTTTTGCCCACCCGCTAGGTTACGAAAGGAACCGCATCAACAAAACAACACAGAAGTATTTGAAAAGAAATTCTACATATGTTTCAATCCAACAACATATTTGAATCATCAATAAGTGTAACTTTTATAGATGTAATAAGCGAAATATTGTCAGATCTCTTCTGGAGAAATAAGTATATTTTCAGTCTTGAGGTACGAAATGACTTATTTGAGGACCATGTTTAGGAATGTTCATATGTAAACAAACTACTTACTAGGACGCAGAGTTTACTTGATTAGAAATATATCGTTTAAAATTTAGCTAATATTGAACGGTGAAATGCTGCTAAAACATGAAATCTATTTGAAAAATACATCTATTTTCATATTTAAATTTAGATTTTAATTTACTTACATTTATAAATATTTATGCGAAGGAGATAGTAGAAAGAGAGATGTAACTTATCATGAGGGGTGTAATATACAAAGAATTATATTGGAAAATATAAAATAAAATTGGATGAATAATATTGGTGTCATTTAAATTAGTTAGGAAGTAATTTCCGGTGCTCTAAGAAAAATATTTTATAGTTGAAATATAAGGTATATAAAAAAAAACTATATTGTACTCACGAACTGCTAGAGAAAAAATGAAAAAACAAACCGGTGTTAAAGGAAGATGGATAGAAATATAACATAACATGATAATATTTTCTAGAAGTCGTACAATGAAAAATATAACCTTGGGTCACGAAGGAATAAATTGGAATATATTTTCGGCTTTCTAATAAAAAGTATTTAGTATCTAAAAATATTAGTTATATATATATATATATATATATAT
>NC_068992.1:65282618-65287606 GCF_001194135.2 Octopus bimaculoides
TATATATATATATATATATATATATATATATATATATATATATATCAAGACGGTGCTCCAGTATGGTCGCAGTCAAATAACAGAAACAAGTAAAAGAGCAAAAGTATATATATACGCACAAGCTACTAGAAAGCTGCAACCTTGTGTAACGCTGTACAACCCAATGTGTGCTTGGTTAGACAGGAAGTAAACCTGGAACATAAAAAACCAGTTCGGTTTGTTGGGTATTCTTTGAGAAGCCTGCTGTACGAAAAACATAACACGTCACAGGATGGATAAACTCGAGAGAGGCAACGGTCACCCAATTACTCGTTTTTATATATTTCTGCTTTCATTTCAATATGACTAGATCGTCAACTTAAGGCCATTGAAATCGGTACATGCTTAGTTAAAAATGTAAATACTCTCTTACTGTTTTCCATGATAAAGTCCTCAAATCCTTAGTTTTCATTTTTTCAATAGCAATTTACCCGTATATACTTACCTCATATATACTGGTGCTGCGACGTTCCTGGCTTTAAGGGTTTGAGGAAAGGCCTGGCTGGAGGCCCAGCGTTCCAAGTTCTTTTGCATGGCTTAGAAAAATGAAAGGACCGCTGCAATAAGTACGTGAATCTGAGAGGAGAATATGTGGAATAAAATCATAACTAACTGATCCTCCTTCGTTTTCTTTTTATCCAAAGCCGGGAACATTTTAGCACACCAGCACACCCAAACATCTGTGTTATTTTGACAAAGGTCAATCTAATATTTACATTATTTTTACTCTCATTCGTCAGAAATGCTGTGAAGAATTGACTTGCTAAAACTTTTTATCTAACGATGATTATATTCATTATCAGCAATATATAATAATTGAGTTATTCGTCTTGTTGCTGATGGAGTTGGTAGATTTTCAATGCAGTAATGATTTATGATATCTTTACTTCGTTTCTCATAGTTTAATGTGTTTCAACTACTATGTCTGAGAATATGGTAACGTAACAATGGAATGGGGTTAATGAAAAAAAAACAAAAAAAGAGGAAATACGAAGCGAAAATGTAGCTAACATTTAATTGAGAAGTGAATGAAGGAAAGCAATGCCAACAAATTACATCTGAATCAAGTGAAAGAGAGAGAGAGAGAGGGGGAGGGAGAGAGATAGAAGTGACAGTGGTTTAGGGTAAAACATGTGTGAAAAGGAAAATACAACCCAAAAAAGCAATACAAAGCTGTGGACGGGGAGAAAACAAACGTGGACACGAAATACAAATAGAGAATGGTAACAAAGTAATGAAAATGAAGGAAAAATAACAAAAAGACAAAAGATAAGGAACTGAATAGAAAAAGAAGAAAAGCGAATGGTAGCATGAACTTGTTTGAGAAAGAGTAACATAAACCGTACTGCAAATAATTCTTGCGACAGGCTATATAAAAAATATATCACAAAATATTGCCGTTATTTGACGTAGTTTTATTATAAAGAGGAAGTCAGAGACAGAAGGAAATGGACTACACTGCTTCAAGATGATAAAAACCTCTAAAGATTGATTTAGTTTCAATAATATTTTTCTTTCATTTTATTTCATTTTATTTTATCTTCTCGTAATACAGATTCTGTAGATTCATCAAATACTAAACAGTCCAACTTTTCGAAATATCTTTGGCTGCAATCTACAAATATGACAGAAATAACAACCAACACACAATACAAGGCCATGCAATAAAATATATCAGACACATTTATAGACTGTATTTTCTTCCCCATTGGCCGCATACATAAAAAAATACGCAAACGCACGCACTCATTATAAACATACACATTTGTTCATATGTATTGGTATACATACATACATGCATACATACATGTGCGCGCGCGCATGGGTGCTATGGTTGCGTAGCTTAATCCAGCGAGTTAATAAGGACACAAATGTTTTATATTGATGCATAAAACATTCAGTCTTGGGTTTTAAATATATTTTTCAGGCTTTTGTCGTAGAATTAAGTTCTTTATTGCGATCTCGGTAAAAATACTTGAGACGAATTTCGATATTTCATGTGAAGTACGTGTTTCTACTATAAACACACTAATGCATATGCATATAGATATTATTGCATGTATATACATAATACTTATACATCAAACACTTTATTTTTGAAAGAGGCACAGGCAAAGCGAGAGAAAGAGAGAGAGAGAGAGAGATTATAGAGAATTTTTATCATTTATCGAATCTGAGAAGATGAAAGGCAAAACTAACTACATCAGTATTTGATCTCAACATCCAGAGAACCAGAACGATTTTCACCCGCAAGTCAATCTATTCTGTTCTCTGGTGATTCTGCCAGTTCTATATGTGTATGATTTTTTTCCGTTTTTAATTATTAAAATTCTTCCTGTGAGGAGGGAACTGGTTTCTAACAGAGATACAATGCTTCATCGTTAGAATGAGGATAACAAAATGCCACATATTAAACTTGACAAATGTCTTGCAAATGCTTATTGTTCCACTTACAGATTGATTGTATTTGTAATGGTTGATTTCTTTTTTCTGAAAACCCAAGCTTATCCAGATTGTCACTCAGTCATTTACTCATAAAACCAAACTGGAGAGTGAATTGGACAAACAAAAACTGTGTGAAAGTCAGTCACTTATACATGTACTTCGATTTCTCTCTATCTCTGCCACTCTCTCTCTTTCTTTCTCTCTCTCTCTCTCTCACTTTCTGTCTTATATATATATATATATTTATATATATATATATATGTATATATATATATATTTATATATATATATGTATATATATATATAAAGTCGGTGCTCCAGCATGACCGCAGTCGAAATGACTGAAACAAGTAAAAGAATCAAAAACATATATACATAAATGATATGCACGACGGGTTTCTTTCAGTTTCCTTCTGTCCAATTCCATTCAGAAGGCTCTGATAGGCCCGCGTTTATCCTAGAAGACTCACTTACCTATGGTGTGACGCAGTGGGACTGAATCTGGAACCATTTGGCAAGGAAGCAAACATTTTAAACAGCCACTTCTGCGCCTATGTATGTATATATATATATATATATATATATATATATATATATATATATATAGCTTGTCTTTTATTTCTCACAGCTTCCTGAAAGAAAACCAAAATATGAAAGCCAGATATCTATTTAGCAGCCGTCATATATGTGAAGAGAATATGACTCATTCACGTAAAAATAGATCGGAATTTTTTCTTAAAATGAAAAAAAAGTATTCCCCCTCCCCACCAAAAACCGAAAAAAAGCAGAAATCAAGATACAAAAGAAATCTAAGTTATGCAGAAGTAAAACCTAATGAAAATCAATAAAATATTTTCATGACATAACATCAAGAGAACTGTTTATTATATGTGTAAATATAGAAATATTGACACAATTTTTTGACTTGTAAGTGGTAAGAGTATAGTGGGAATAATAAAATTTATGACATTAACACGTGACTTTTTCACTCGGTAATATTGCAGTTAGTTTAATATATATAGCATGTGTTTATCTGTGTGTGCATGGTATATGCGCGTGTGTCTCTGCACATTTGTATAGCGTATACACACACACACACACACACATACACACACACACACACGTATATATAACACGTTTATGTGTTAAGGTAAGAGTATATTATATCGGCATTTGGAGCTCTGCAATGGCTGAGTTGACTACAGTCAAGAAAATTTACGAAGAATATGAATGCAGACATGTATGCTCGCAGATACACACACAAACACAAGCACATCAAGGTTTCGCGTTGCGGATTTTGCAACGCACATGTCGTGTATTTAGGTGGTAGAGAAAAGAGACAGGTATTCGTCAAGCGTTTCAGTTTGCGTATGTAGAATTTGATTGGTTTTATGAAAGCTACTTTGGAAAGAAGCACATATTCACACGTACCGCAAATCTAGTCCTTCAGATTGTCTGCTACGTTGAGAGTAGAACTTTTCTGTAAGTAACTCTTCAGTCGAGGATGTTTGATCAGCCGGTTCTAACAGAATACCTCAATAATCTCTTCAAAGTCGGTCACGTTCACTCCTATGTTTCTTAAGAACTCCCCCTCTGTCTGTCGTGGCCTGAATTTAGTAATAGTCACTGAGCTTATTAGGGTGTGTTGGTGCTCAAGTGCCGTTGGCAAAATGCTTTGAATTTGTAAATGTAGTAGGATGCACAATTGTCTATTCACACACGACAGATGCCCAAACGCAAACCTGGAAGTACGCATAATCTGAAGGTGGATGAGATTCATACTTATTTACATTATTTACGTTTGACGGATATTTGTCCTCATCGTGTTTGTTGTTAACACGACGTTTCGGCCGATAGACCCTCCAACCTTCATCAGGTGTCTTGGGGACCAGAAAAGCATCACAGCAAACAACAATACATACCCAAGGCACACAGAGCTACGCTCGGTAGTGAAGTGAATGTAAATAATGTAAACAATGTACATAATTCCTCATCTCTTAAATATAGAAATGAGCTTTATACTGTATTCTACTAGGTTTTCAACAGAATATTGCATATATATATCGAAAGACAGTTATATACATACACACACACACACATATATATATATATAAGCACATATATTTATGTGTATATCTATATACATATGTGTGTGTGTGAGAGTGCGTTTGCATAGCAACATAGCTTGATAGATAGCGTGATGCACTTCCATATGTGTGTATTCATATATATATATATATATATATATATATATATATATATGAGGGTATTTTTGTGCATGCGTATGTCTGTGTGTTCGTACGTGTGTTTGTGTGTGTTTGTGTTTGTGCGTGTGATTGTATTGGGGAAGCACAGCATCAATGAAAATATGTTGATAACCCTCTAGATTACCGCAAAAAGACGATGATAAATTACAGATCAATCGGAACTGAGATATCATATATTATAATAGATACTCTCTCAGTGTATTATATAACTATATATATAATATATATATATATATA
>NC_068992.1:65287843-65294370 GCF_001194135.2 Octopus bimaculoides
TATATATTCATACGTTTATGTATATGTTCATACATATTTATGTATACAGACACGGACGGACACACACACACACACACACACACACACACACACGCATGGGCATATTTCCAATTCCCTTTCTCAGCTGCATATTGCCACAATGGTATTGGTGAACACTATGGCAGAATTTGATAGGAATCACAGTACCATTGTTAGTTTTCTTTCATTCAATATGTTCTAGAATTTATGACTTATCATCGACAGTAATAATGCATTTGGAAACAGTTTGGAATCTTTCAAAGGTGCTGTGTGTGTCGCTCTTTGGTTAAGACATAGATTTTCAAACATGATATTTCGGGTTCCATTCCACTGCTCGGAACTTTGATAAAGTATTTCCGAATGTAGCGTCCGTTCAGCAAAATCATTTTCTATGAAAATTGGCTGATGGGAATTATGCAGAATCCCATAAAAGATTATTATTCCTGTTCTTCTAGGGCACCCTGTTCCTGATCTGGGCTGTATATCTGTTCCTGTTCGTGTACTTAGAGGTGAATTCAATCCGTTCCCATGTTAAGTAACAACAATATAAAGGTTTTATCTGTGCTGAGGAAGCTTCAGAATGAACGCGATACAAAATAGTAAAGATGAAAAGAAACAATTGTTGGACAAGCGACCTGATATAATCATAAAAAATCATGCGATTTGAAGGTAGTGCAGGGAAATGTTTGCAGTTATACTTAATGCAGGCAGTATAAAAATTCTAAGTGGAAATATGTATGTGGTGAGGAAAAGACATTTGTTGAAAAGCTAGCATTATTTCAATCATTTCAGAAACTGAGGTGTGAAACACCGCAGAGTAGATTACTTTATTATTAAAACTCGCCAACAGAACATTGCCTTCGTGAAGATGACAAGGCATAGAATAATCCTATAATAGAACGCATAAAACAGTAATGTCAATTGCATGTCTTCAGCAGAATGTAGCACTTTGCAAACCTTCAGACATGGTGTCTGGACTGAACCGAAGTTCTTCAATTCCACCCACTCTTCTCTAAGAACTTGGAAAGTATTATTGTCGTTGCTTTCCCTCATGTGACAATGCCATGAATCTTTTGCCTTTTAAAATTACTGAATAACGCAACCCGATTTCGCTACTGGATACATCTTTGTCGATTAAAAAAATCGATAGAGCGCCACACATATCATTTTCTAAAGCTTAGGTATTGAGTTCCAATCTCCTTTGACTTACCTCCGTCGTTGATTATTTCAATGTGGGGGATAAAATTTACAAACCAAATCATTTGAGTCGCTTTTGCTCACTATCAAAATATGTCACACTTTCTGCCTACTTAATAAATTGAATTGTTGCTATATTACAGGATTTCATATGCAATATACATGTTTTGTGTTGAATCGTTATTTTCGAAATAGGTGAACTGACTTTGTTCCAACCATTAATATTACTATTTTGACATATTTCAACGACCAATGACACTTTGGCTAAGAAAAAACAACACAAAGATGTTTTCTATAAAAGGTGTAATTTAGCTGCTGGTTGACCCTGGTCAAGAAGACAATGGCCATGGATATTTCACCACAAGCATTCCGTCCTTTCGTAAATCGGGGACAATGTTATCGACTTTTCCTTTCTATTTTTTTTTCAGATGGCAGAGTGTAAGCCGCGAATGTCTTAACTGCTAGTTTTAGCACATCTAGCAAGCTCTCGGGTATTTCCCAACTTAATTCGATTATTTCCTTAGTATAGCATACTCTACTTTTAAATTGCAGTGTATGGCTTCAGAAACATTCAACTGCGAGATTTAGCAGACCTATGAAGCAATCAAAGGCTTCGTTTATGTCCATAGCATGCGGTTTCAATACTTTTAAAATGAATGATGGCGCAAATGAAGAGATATCGATCTCCAAATCAGATATTTACTATATAGAGAGAAATACTCCATTGAAGGTAATATGACTGCTGGTGATCTATAAAGAAGTGACCAGAGTTTGTTCTGGTTAGAAACACAGTAGGTTTATTCTGAAATAAAACCAAGAAAATCTGACGTAAATCATCTTCAATCGAGGGAAAATGAAAATCTATATCCGCACCGAAGGCAGCAATATTTTAATACTGGGAAAAGTAAAATGGCGGTAATTTGAGAAAGGTGGATAGCGCCATGTTGTAAGGTAATGAGGAATATAAATAAATTTTACGGTTTTTCTAGCAATACATTTTCACCAATGTCTTTTTCTTTTGTTGTATATCTTTATAGAAAATGGAACGTCATGCTGCTTCGTTGAATCATGGTGTTAATTTATAAATGTTAAGATACTTGGAAGAAATAAATAAAAGTATGGTAATAATACTAGCAGAAATACATAAACTGGAAGACAACAGTAAATTCACAAATTTACTTCAATGGGGTTGAAGAAATCTTGAACAAATGATGCAATAACAATTGATTTTGTAGAAGTTACAGCTATTGTTGTTTAGAATCAGTGATGCTCACTCTTCCGAAATTCGTAAAAGGAAAAGAATTGATAAGTATATTTAAAAGATGTGACAGCATCATTTTATATATTTGGAAAAATTTTATTCAGGTTTGTTAACCTCCCTGGACGAAGAATAGTTTCTAACACTGAAGATACTTATAGACAAAAACTGGCGTATTTATGTTTCTACAGGAAAATTGTGAGGCAACACTAATAAAGGAAAAACCACAGAAAAAAAAAAGCGAAAATACAAAGTTTAGAAAGCTTCAGCTTATGGGAAATGAAATGACTGCGATACAGAACAGAATCCGAAGAAACAAATTAACTTTCACCAAACGACTTGATATAATCATTTAAAGAATTAATCAAATGGGAAAATTATGTTATATTTAATGCAGGAATTATAAAATTCTACGTAGAAATATCTATATTATGAAGAAAAGATAACATTTGTTCAAAACCTAGCATTGTTTTAATCATTCCAGATGTTGGAGTGAGAGACAATGCAGAGCAGATTTCGTTATTATTAAAGTTCCTCAGCGAAGCATGGGTTTTGTCAAGACAAGTAGGCATAAGATATTAGCATAACGAAGCCCCAAAATTGGTAATGTTAAGTACTCAATGCCATGTCAGGCCATGATGATCCATGAGTATTTTAGGGATCTCTGGCAATGCATTCTCGCAAATGTCATTCTCATTTGTCTTATGAGTTTAAAGAGAGTCGAACTCACCGTCATGCTAAGTTGTCGAATCGCACATTTTATAAATATTTACAAAAAGAAACAACACCGATTTAGACACAGAAATAATAACATCAGCGTTTATAGTTTAATCTTAGTAACAAAAGCAAGCGGAACAAAGAAAATAAATATAGAAATATTCGCTCTAAATGTTGGTACAAAGCCAGCAATTTCGAACGGATAGCGATAAGTTGATCACATCGACCCCAGTGTTTCACTGGTACATATTTTATCGACCCTGAAAGGATGAAAAGCAAAGTCAACCTCGGCGGAGTTTTTACTCATAACGTAACGACGGATCAAATGCTGCTGAGTATTCCGACGCTTCTGCCAGTTCGCCACTTCTAGTAATCCTTTCTGCCACAGGCACAAGGCAATTGGTGCCAACACCATTGCTTTAGTTTCATAGATTGTAGGTTTCCCAGAGATTACTGTTATTATTATTATTATTATTATTATTATTATTATTATTATTATTATTATTATTATTATTATTAATGTTGTCCTGTTGCGTTTATATTAATCGATATTTTATAGCAACAGAAATAACAAAAACAATCAACACAATAAGCAACAACGATTACAATAACAACGATGATAATGATGATGATGACAGTAATGATGATGATAATGATGATGTTCTTGTTGATTATGATGATGATGATGATGACGACGACGACGACGACGATGATGATGATAATGATGATGATGATGATGATGATGGTAATAACAGACCTGGAAACTGTGTAGTGGCAGTGGTGTTGCTGCAAGCCTTGTAGTTGTTCATAATGATGACGATGACGATGTTGATGATGATGACGATGATGGTGATGATGATGATGATGATGACGTCGACGACGAAGACGACGATGACGATGACGATGACGATGAGGAGTAGGAGGAAGTGGAGGGGAAAGAGGAGCAAAAGGAAGAGGGGAAGAGGAGAAGGAGAATGAAAAGGAAGAGAGGAGGAGGAAGAAGGCGAGGACATCGACGGCGGCGACGATGATGGCACGAATAATTCGACTGCGTTTCTTGTTAGTATAGGAGCGTAACAGCTGTTGGGAAGATGAGAAAAGGATTTAAAATTCACTTGGAAGAGATTAAAATTGAAAAGCTGGAAGAAAGTAAGTGAGATGAAGGAAGAAAGAGAATCGACAAATAGGTTTACGTTACGAGATTATATGAATAGTAAAATTGAATAAAAAGAGATTTGGTAGTTTAATGAGAATCAAAAGACAGAGTGAAGGAAAGAGAGTGAAAGAGAGAGAGAGAGAGAGGGAGAGAGAGAAAGGGATAGACAGACAACCAGAAGGGGAGGTTGAGTAAAGGGGAAAAAGTGTTTTGGAAATAGAGGAAATTGAATGTACGTTGGAACATATATGATAGAGAAGGAGTATAAAAAAAACACAGTAAAAAGCCATATATATATATATATACATACATACATACATACATACATACATAAATATATACATATATGTATATATTTGTATGTATATATATATATATATATATATTTAAATTTAAATAGCCTAATATGCAGCCAGTATTTAGAATTTCGTATTCCTCCTTATGTATGTGTGTGGGGAGAAGTTTGCGAAGAGAACTCTTGTACTATAGTCTAAGATTCCTTTCACTGGCCTACATCGTTACAAAGAGCTCATTTAGGAAAACAAAATGTTAAAAGGTTACATTGGGAAAAATAACTTGGTGAGTCACTTCATATATTATTTATTTACGTCATCGTAAGCGTGTTTCAACGAAGATAATGATAGAATTGTGGAACTCAGACCTAGTAAATTTTCCAGATCCTTACTTTATCAGAGATTCGTACCGATATTACGAATACAGTTTTGTGGCTTTCATACATGATGCGTGCGTGTGTGTGTGTCTTTTTACACACTTCGGCCTAAACTCTGTGGCCATGCTAGGGCACCACCAGCATTATCACCCTTTCAATGGCCATTTTCTTGTGATTGGCATTTGGTGAAGGCGGGAGTTCGATAGTATTGCTGCCTTGTAAGGTACTTGACCTGATGTAGCTTCACCTGGATTGTTTGGCAGGAGGCGATCAAGATGATATTTCTTGAAAACATCTACACCTACTCCACGTAGATCTCTCATATATTTTGACAACATATTGAATACCAGTGGACCTTTGAATCATGTATTATTCCATACATATCGTTTAAATGAATTTGTGATTGTGATCGCAAATCGAAACAGCATTACGATCATATCTCACCTGTCAAGTTCACATCTATACTACGGCAGCCGATACACAAACCACTAAATATTCAATTATATAACTTAAATAATGCTTAAACGATGCAATATGGCAGCTACAGGAAAGTTGAACTTTCAATTGTTTCTGGAGTCATATTGTGTTTTAAATGACGATATTGTAACAACTGGTGAATAATAAGTATTCATACCAAGAGGTGAGATAAGTTCAATCACAAGTCTTTCCTGTGAGCATCAATATCACGGAGACAAGGTTAAATCTTAACAAAAACATCAAAGCATGTGGCAGTCAATACCTGAAGAGGTTTCAATGAAAGGAGAAGAATAGAGAAAATATTACTAGTATTTCAACCATTGACACCTGTTATCGGTTTATGACTTTGTTGCAGTCAGACCAACGAATATATCGTATGTGTTTATGTATCTCGATATGTGTGTCTACTAATATGAATTGTAACATATATACCTCCATTCATTATATATTTATAGATATTAATATATGTGTGTATGTATTTTTCACACACAGATAGATATATGTGCGTATGTATGTAGACTAGTAAACATTAAATGATTTGTCTTTTTATTAATTTTCCGTTTATTTCGCTTTTGGCCCCTTTTGAAATCTCTCTCTCTTCCCGTCTGACAGGACTTTTTTTGTTACTCGATACATGATACATGCATGTATGTTTGTATGTGTTTGCATATATGTGAATATATGTGTGGCCATGTGAACCTCTCCACTCACACACACACACACACACATATATAGAAATCATTTAAACATACCTACACGCATGCGCAGATGCCTGCGTGTATGCTTGTGCGTATGACGTTGAGTCAGAATATCATAAAATATTTAATTGCACCATTTTTTCAGTCGAACTTGTAAGTATATATGCTTCCATATATGTATGCATGCATATATGTATGTATGTATGTATGTATGTATGTATGTACGTAAGTATGTATGTATATATGCTTGTATGCATGTATGCAAGCATGTATGTATGTATGTATGTATGTATCTATCTATCTATCTATCTATCTATCTATCTGTCTATATATATA
>NC_068992.1:65294482-65295909 GCF_001194135.2 Octopus bimaculoides
ATATATATATATATATATAAAAGCATATATCTATAAGTATATGCATATATGTGTGTGTATATATGTATGTATATATTTATGTTTGTATGTAGGTACATTTATAAAATATTATATTTGGGTTTGCTTCGACGGGACCCCTACGTTCTTACAAAGCACCTTCGCACAGTATTCAACTCCATTTATACATTCCTGTTACATCGGCTTCATGAGACACGTAGCCATGGGCACAGCCGGCTCACAAACAGACTAAACACACGAGCTTGTGGCCAGTGTATGTGGATTTTCAAACAACTATGGCCTCTAAATGTAATTATTTATCAACTTATAGATCACATGGTCATTCAATTGATGTACAGTGAAGCGAGTACTGGGTTGGTTTCATTCGCTTCTATCTGAATGGTACATCAACGAAACATATCCTCCTTCATTTTCTTTTCTTAATATTGTGACCTACCTGATGACGAGTCACATCTCACGCGGCCCGCTTGTTGGGAGAAAATTGCCTATGGCTGTTTTAATCTATTGAGGTGAAAAATTTAACAGTAATGATGACCAGTTTAGTCAAAAAAAAAAACCGAGGTGATATAGACGCCGGTGTTTTATGGATGACTTCCTGCTCATTCTTTTTATGGGCAATAGCCTCCTCACTTTGTTACGATGTCCCACTTGCTTTTTCTCTGGATATCTATGCACTCAGTTCTGTACTGAACACTGACCATCGCTGTGGATATTCTTCGCCATTCAACTAATCACAAGATTTTCACTTATTCGATTAGAAATTATATTTTAAAAAGTATTTAATGGCACAAACATTTCAATTTATGAAAAAAAAAGACATATAAAATAGATTGATATAACCTGAAGAAATTACTGGTATTAAGATACACGCAAATATAATGATGTTTTTTTTTTAAGTGCATCTAACAAAATTGGGTCTAATACATTCTGATTCCGGATGGCTTCTTCTCCAATTAATTTATAGTTCCCGTCATTACCAAGTTTACTAATTAACTTACAGACATATGGAATATATATTGAAATTAATGGTTTAACATCAAACAAAATTTGCTTCCTATTATACGTCAGTCGTTTAATTATGTCTCGATTAATTATCCAACAAATAACTAATCGAACATACGCTCACACATATACGCACAAACAACCATATTCACATACATACAATGAGACCAAAATATACACACATGCGCACATTCGACTTTTCTACTTTTATTTTTATTTTACTCAGTACTAGCTCGTTAATTTGCGTCCGGAATATATACCATATATATATATATATGTATGTATATTATATTATATATATGTATATTATATTATATATATATATATGTATATTATATATATATATATATATATATGTTATATATTTATATATATATATATATATATATATATATATATATATATAT
>NC_068992.1:65296269-65297239 GCF_001194135.2 Octopus bimaculoides
TATATATATATATAAAAGCTTCCCGGTGATACAAGTGGTACGTAAAAGCACTCATTATGCTCTCGGAGTGTTTGGCGTTAGGAAGGGCATCCAGCCGTAGAACACCATGCCCAATCAGACAGGAGTCTGGTGCAGCATCCCACCGCACCAGCCCGGTCAGACGGTCCAACCCATGCCAGCGTGGACAACTTCCGATAAATGATGATGCTGATGATGATAATGATGATGATGATGATGATGATGATGATGATGATGATGATGATGATGATGAAGATGATGATGATGATGATGGTGATGATATATTATTCAGGCTAGAATACTTTTAAAAGTGATTTAGAAGTTTCGGTCAGCTAAGCCCTCATGGGACAGCGATCCATTAAAGTTAACCTTAGCTTTCCTCACAGTTATCATAAAATATTCCTTGAGCATGTTGATAATTAGTGGAGAGGTAATCAGCTTGTAGCGTTGCTTGTTATAGAGAGAAGTTTTGGAGAAATTTTTATTGGTTAAATTTGTGGGGTTTTTTCCGCCAAACGCGAAAATGAGTCGAAATCGATGCTCTGAAGTATATTCAGTTAGCGTAGGCTAGCAATTCGGATTCTTTTCCTGGGTTATTCCAGTATAGAGCACCGAGGAACAGAAATAACGGTGAAATATCGATATCGGTCGTTGTCGATCAACTCCAAGGCGATTCGTTTCGCCGGCTTTTGAAGTATACTTTATTTCTTAAAACTCTAACTCTTTAAAGGGATTTTCCCTGGACAAAATGCCGCAGTCTAAAAGCATTTAACAAGAAACACACGTTAAGTACATGAGACATTGATCATGTTTATATTATAGAGCTGCTTCGAACACAAAATATACATACATACCATACACGCACACACAGAATATGTATATATACTATATATTTGTTATATATATATATATATATATATATATATATATATATATATATATATATATATAT
>NC_068992.1:65297692-65304353 GCF_001194135.2 Octopus bimaculoides
GCAGTTCACTAAACAAGACTATTACACGTTCCAGTAACCTTATACATATGGACGCGTTGTTGTGAATAAAGGAGAACTCTTCAGTGTTTCCTCTTCTGTTTAATGTAACGTTCGAAGCAGTTTATTGTCTGTTAATATTTACAGAAATACAATTTTTTCTTATCGACTTAAACTCTCTAGTTTATAAACTGTAAATAATATGATACATCTCTGTTTAATATCACGTAAAATCGCCAACATAATAGATATTATTTTGTTCGTGTCGTAGTGACTATCAGAAGGTACTTATCCCTAAATACGAATTTAAATTAGTAGAGAGCGGATTCTTATTCATGGCGCCTATTCTCGCTTGAAATTGTTCTACTTCATTGTGGCCATTCACTTGGTTAGCATGAGGTCAGTTACAAAGCTAATCCACCTCTACATTCTGTTGCATCTCTTTGGTTTTACTACCGCTGCTAGAACATCCTCTGCTCCACAAAATCTGCGATTACTGTGCTCTCTCTGGTCGATTCTCTTTCACTCAACACCCGTATTGTGTTCTTCCAATACGTCCATCCTTCTTTCCCGTGCAGGTTATTTTAATGGAACGTTGTGGGTATCTATCTCACCGATGTCACGGTGTCGGCGAAGGCCATCAAACGGTTACAACCTCCAGACAAAACTATTAACAATCATTCGATTCTAATAACTTTGCGTGATCCGATAAATTCGATCTATGTCTCTTTAAATGACATTTAAATAAATTTATCAATCAAGGGTACCAAGTGGTGTCTCGATTGCGATATTCTCGGTTTTCTGATCAACCAATGAATCTTTTATATGTTAGCATATTTTTGTTTAGTCATCATTATCATCACCATCACCATCATCACCACCACCACCACCACCACCACCACCACCACGAACATCAACATAGCAATCGTTACCATCACTGTAATCGTCGTCGTCGTCATCATTATCACCATCATCATCGTCGTCGTCGTCATCTTCGTCGTCATCATCATCATCATCATCATCACCATCATCATCATCATCATCATCGTCAACATCATCATCGTCATCACACTTGTAGAGATATCACATATCTCATATAATCAACTTCAGGAATCCGTCCAATTTAGTAATTAACAAAGTCACTCCTTGAAGATATTGCGTTATTAAAATGTCCTCTAACTTCAAGAATCAGGTTTCTCCAATTTTATCATATTCATTTATTTATTCATGTATTTATTTATTTACTGATTCATTCATTCATTCATTCATTCATTCTTATTGTCCATAGCGAAGGCAATGAACGCAGGAAATGATATGGATTCCCAGACTACGTTCTGAGAGTCAAATTCAAATTTCGCTTCGATTGTGAATTTCATCTTTGCAGCTCGTTGATATAAGCTCCCGTAATATTGGTTTCAAATTTTGGTACAAGGCCAGTAATTGCGGGGTGGAGTGCATGCATGCACACACATACATGCACACACATACACACACACACATGCACGTGCGTATGTATGCATACGGTGGGCTTCTTTCCGTTTCCGTTTACCAAATCCCTAAATCCCTCAACAAAGCTTTACGCGTCCTGAGGCTATAGCAGAAGGTACTTGCCCAAGTTGCCTCGCAGTGAGACTGAGCCCGGATCCTTGTGCTTGGAAAGGTTTTAATATTCTTGATAATGTTTTGTGGAAAAATCGTTAAGTTGCTGCGGCAATCCTCATAGATGAGAAAGTTCCTACTCTCCCACTTTTCAGATTCTTGTTAAGGTCCAAGATCGATCCTTGAGTTTTCAAAATTTGTAAAACCTCCAGTAATGCTGTGCATGAAGATGATAGTAATATTAATGAGGTCATACGGTAAATGATTAAATCATGAGTGATGTTATGTAATAAGTTACCCTCAATTTTGTGATGACGTTCCCGAAGTATTTCGCAGGACATTACAACTTTGCTCATTTTACTGCCTTAACTTGTTGAGCAGTTGTTCTATTAATCATTTGTCCTGATTTCGCAATATTGGCATGTATTTCCCAGTAGATGTATGCAGCCATCAGTATATGTCTTCGTAGAAATTCTCTATTTGGTCAAATTTAACAGCCTGCCATAACATGATCGATTGTTTGTCGCTATTAATTGTATATTCTATACTTCTGATCTAGAAATTTCTAGTCTTAGACAGCCACCTGTTTATTCCTTTCATGTCAGAGCTGCTAATCCACTCCGGGCTTTTATAACGCTTTCATCTAATTTTACTGATTATATGACATAAAAGAACATACTAGAGCGCATTTCTATAGTATTAACACCAAGAACGTTCTCATGGATTTTTTCGGTTTACTTGCAACGTTAGCTGTCATTGTCATTCGTAGGTCCACATGCCGGAATATATTAGCAAAAAAGTTAATTTCGTTTGAGAAAGATTAACGAACAAATCTCTCCGTAAATGTATGTAGTGTATAGTCCGATATCTGTAACATTCCAAGCAATTATTGTCCCCGCTTCCTATTTTTAAATTTTCACTGATCCGCTGTTCTCATTCAGTTTCTTTACTCGGATCAATGTCTAAGAGAATTTATTGATGAAAGAGAAAGACTGAAATGTGTAAACTTCGTCAATCAAAACGATATTGACAACTTCAAAAAGCTATCTTTTGAATGTTGTTCTTTATTAATTTCCCAGGGTTACGTATTGAATCTGGATCTTAACCAAGCTAGCAATTGAAAAGGAAACTAAAAAAACAGACAGACATTAAATTAAACAACAGCGCATATGAATAGGCGACATATTTACAAATATAGTTATTCTTTTGTTGCTTAGTTAATTTTAGTCATCCTGACTAAAACCATGGTAGGGTAGTCACATCGGAGGTAAATGGTATGTCTGTTGTGTCCTCTCACTGTTTGTCAAGTTAGAGCAAAATATTTGCCTCAGAAAATCCACAGCAAATATTTTACCCCAGTACATCTCTACTTAGTAATGTCTATTTAGTAATGTCAACGAATTAGTGGAGAGGACCCGGCCATTGATGAAAGATTTTGTTAGTATATCACAGAAATACATTTAGAAATACATATGAGGACATATTTACATACATATATATTTGCATTGACGCATACATATGCACAGGTAACTTTATTTTAAAAAGACGTATATATATATATATATATATATATATATATATATATGTATATATATGTTTGTGTGTGTAATTTTATACAAATGTATGTATGTATATATACATATATATATACACACATGCATATATTGACACCCATGCTCAGATAGTAGACTCACGTAAAGAGGTTTGCGTTCCTGTCTAAGTTACACATATATATGTATGTCTACAAAAAAATGCCTCTGCCAGCGAAGTTTAATATTTTCTTGATTAAGAAGTAGTTTGAATAAAGACATTAATATTTGTTATGTGTCAACAGAGTTGACACATTCAATGGTTTTTCACTCTTCATTTATATAATATACACAGAACTGTCTTATATGTGTGGGAGAAAATAAACAAAGAAAAAATGTCAACATCTTTAAAAAAATCGTGCAAAGAATCTGGATTTTTTTTTTTTGGTTTATATAAAAGCAAGTAAGAATTTACTTATGTGGTTGGTTATAAAGCTGCAAAACTTAATGTCAGTGAATCAAATATCGGAGCTGTCCTATATTCCTTTTCAGCAGCGCATAAACAATGTCTTTGTGATAAATAAAAATATTGATACTAATAACAATAGTACTACAACAATTATTATTATTATTATGATTATTGATATTCGATTAAAACTTTAAGCTTATTTTGTTGAGTATGAAGGGACGTGTCGTTGTCCACAACCAGCAGGCTAAGGTGGGATTTGATTAGTGATTATGCTTCAAGATTCCTGCGAAGAACTCTTGCAGTTCCCAGCAATGTAGGTGTTCCATTTTTACATTTGTACCAATCGCTTTGAGCCATGTTAGAAGTTGAGTGGTCATTATTTCCAGCCCGTCAATTACTACTGGTTTCACGTCCACTCTCAGCCTACTTGGTAGTAGTGCAGGAAGCTAGCATAAAACGAGTATAAACACCAGCCTAAACACCCACACAAACGGACACACATACATATATGGATACGTACATAAATATGCAAATATGCATACGCACATAAATATATGTACATATTCTGTTATTTTTTTATTCTTTTATTTGTTTCAGTAATGTGACTGCGGTCATGTTAGAGTACCTTATTTATCGGAGAAATCCACCCAAGGACTTCTTCTTTATAGGCCTAGTATTCATTCTATCAGTCCGCAGATAGCATTTGCAAGGGACCTCATAGCTCCCATCTATAGCGTTAGGTGATACTCAGAGACATAGGTTTCTGGATGCTATCCGTCCTCAGTGTGAGACAACCACAAGCTTGCGACGAAAGCTCTTTCCATTTACAAATACTACATATTCTTTAAGCGACACAGTCGTTCATCTCGTATAGAGAAGAACAATATATATACAGGTGGCGCTATTAAGTAAGAAAAAGCCTGGTTTAGTCTTTGTCTTGAACATCTCTAAGTTATCTAAGTTATATGTACGCATGCGTTCTTGTGTATCTATACACATTCATTCGTGTGTGTATGTTTGCATGTATGTGTGCATATATATATATATATATATATATATATATATATATATATATATATATATATATGTATATATAATTGTGTATGTGTGTATGCACATATATATAAATACATGCACACCCGTTCACACTCACTTATCTACATATTAACACATATAGGGAAACATCGCAGAAAATTACAGCTCAAACGAACCCCCTCAACTTACAAATAATGTCTCAAAATTCCCAGCAACATTTGAATTTCCTTTTTGATGACAATAAAAGGAAATGTAAATTTTTATTTGTAAATTTTTATTTGTTTTAGCAGCGAATAATTGTTACTGCTTAATGAGTTTTGTTCAGTGATTAGTTAAAGCCTTTGTTAGAAAAAATATAATCTAATTGCAGAAATGAAGGGAAATTAGTCTTTCCTTGTTTACTATATTTGATATTACTTTCTTTTCAGCCCTAAGCCCATGATTGTAACAAAACATCTCCTTTTATGTTTTGTTCAACAGTAGAAACGAATTTACAGTAGAAACATGTTGAGAAAGGGATAACGTTCGAAACGTCATAACGTGCAAGAAAATTGTAACCTGAGTTCTTCGTTTTCAGTGATATCTATTAACGACTGACCTTTGTTCAGGTATGAAGTAAAAGGTTAACCCTTGAACTCGTATTTTCCACGAGGAAAAATATCTGTTGACATGAGAAGGTTCTTTTCCTCGCTGTTTTTTTTTTCCTGCCTTCATTTAAAGATATTCACCGCGCTTCACCTTAATGTTAACAGCTATTTTTCATTGAGTAAGCGATTTTTACAGAAAATGCATCTGAAATAGAAAAGAAATATAAGGCGTTCTTTTACATACACTAAATAGTTGCCAGAGGGTAACTGAATATTACAATTAGTGAATTTAAGTTTATTTTACATTAAAGTAATTAACTCCCAGGCATATGTTCTATTACCACGTTAAGCCCATGGCAAATATAAGCTACACAAAAGTTTAAAATACTTCAATATTTAAAAGTTGGAAACTATTCTAGAGCTATTTTCTTATCATTTTAATTTTTTTCTGTGAAATAAAAATTTTAAATTAAACAATTCAAATAAAAGATTTCTTCATAATATTCGTGATGTTTAATACATTTTAAAATGTGTTTTATTTTGTAAGATATTACACTTTCTCACATGTTCTGCTTCTATCAAATTTTCCGTTCATTCCATAATGTTATTAGAGCAATCACACATATATACACTCATACAATGATATAAATATTTCTATCTCTCGCTATCCTCCTGTATACCCTCCTCTCTCTCTTTCGCTATCTCTCGCTTTCTCTCTCTCTCTCTCTATCACATTCTACTTACTTATCTATCTATCTATCTATCTATCTATCTATCTATCTATCTATCTATCTATCTGCCTATATCAATTTACAACTATGAATTTGCATAAGAATGAAGGAGTCTATCCATATATGTATACACCTATAAATGTACATAGACCTATCTACGCATACATACTCTCACACACAGATATATCCAATGGGTGAAAAGAGGCGATTGGAGAAGACATTTGTGTTGTACACATCATTACGTCATTAACAAATATATCACAGAATTTTTGAAGCAAATGTAAACGATCAAACATGGGCTATACTATTTCTTTGCGAAACGGAGAAATATGGCTATGTTTGTATATATTTATAAATGGCACGGCTGCTATAATGTCATAGACACGCGTCTGCCACACTTTTGTGTATGTATACATACATACACACAGAGACACACAGACACAGATACACACAGATACACACATATACATACATATATGTATATATATATACATTTATATGCAAGTTTGAGGAAGCAGTATCCCTGGGTTTAACCAAATATATTGACAGAAAGTTACTCAATATATATATATCGTTAGATATGTAATGGTATTTACAAGCTAAACATTGAAGGAAGGACATGTAAATGTATACACACACACAAACACACATATATATTATGCATATACACACGTATATATATATATATATATATATATATATATATATATATAT
>NC_068992.1:65304574-65305906 GCF_001194135.2 Octopus bimaculoides
ATATATATATATATATATATATATATATATATATATATATATATATATACATATATATATGGACTTTTAGATCGATTGATCGATAGATACATAGATGTGTACATGTATACAAACATACATGCCCACATACACACAGGTATACATACACATACATATATACACACATACATACGCACGTACATAAATACACACATTCATGCATACATACATACACATACATACACACATGCATAAAAACATAATACATACATACATACATATAATATGAGGGGCAGGGGTTGCAAGTGTCGTTACCTCTGACATTTTCCCCTACATATGGCCATGTCACACCAATGTCATAAATAAGGGGTTGAAACGACAGCAAATATATCAATCATATAATCAATGCTGCCACTAATTTGTAGCTTTGTGACAATGCAATTAGTCATTAGGGCTCATTTGAATAATGGCTGATGCTTCAATACAGAAATTTAACAAAGAATTGATTGTGTACGAGGTGAAATATTTCGTAGATATTACAGTCCGTCTTTCATTTTAAATTCTCTGATAAAATTCAGAGCATGTGCATTCGACACTCCTTGATCACGTGTCAAGTTATCGACACTCAGGTCAATTGATATTCGGCATCGATTTCTGATCTTGTAATAATGTAATATACTGTATATAATATCCTTTCTACTATAGGCACAAGGCCTGAAATTTGTGGGAAGTGGTAAGTGGATTACATCGACCCCAGTACGTAGGGTAAGAAGCTTGCTTCCCTATCAGATAAATGAATAAAAGAATATATATGTATATATGAGGTAAAGCAATAAGGATCTGAAATGCCGCCAAGGGCCTCATTACTACTCCGATACAATACAGATCTAGCTACACATATCGAATGATAGGAAATAATCGAGAGAATTGTTGGAGACAAGCAATTACACTTTACTTCATTCGATAGGTAAAAATTCACTACATTGGTTTTTCAAGACATCATTAAAAAGAATGGGGAGTTATACATCTTCAAATCTTTTCTACTGTACTAATGACAATAATACTGTAATAAAGAAATTTTGGAGTTCTAGCATTCTCTATTATTTTCTATGTATTGTATATGTATGTTTGTATTCATACATACAAACATACATACATATGTCGCATGTAATTTTAAACGAATGCTCTTCAATTTCTGACACTAAACAAGTTATTAGCTGTTGTCTTTGAACGTTGGACCCTTGACTTTCTTAGGTGCCATCCTCTCCCATTTGCGTTCAAATTCCATATAATTGAAATGGACGCCTAATTATACATGAAATAAATATATAAATATTGGAAGATGGCATATAT
>NC_068992.1:65306905-65310475 GCF_001194135.2 Octopus bimaculoides
ATATTCATGATGGTGATGACGGCTTTGACGACGACGGCCAAACGATGATGATCACTATAAAGATGATGATGATGGTAATGATGATGGTGATGAAGAATAATGACGATGATGATGCTCATGAAGATGATGATGATTGAGTTGAAGAAGACAACGACGACGACGGCGATTATGATGATGTCGATGATGAAGATGACGCGCAGGAGGAGTAGTAGGAGTAGAAACATGATGCTGTTGAGAAGGAGGAGGGGAATCGGTGGAGTGCAAAGATGATGTGTTTGTTAATGTTGTTCACATGGCTGGTGGGGTTTTTTCTTGTTTTCGTTCTTTTGGTTCATTAGAACTGTCAGAGTTCAAAACCATTGTCAGATGGGGAAGGAAGATGAAATCAAATACCAAAACAATAGCAACAATAATAATAATAATAATGATAATAATAATAATAATAATAATAATAATAATAGTAATAATAATAATAATAATAATAATAATAATAATAATAATAATAATAATAATAATAATAATAATAATAATAAAGTGTGCCTAATGAAGTCAAGCTAAACGTGCAATAGAGTTAATTACAATAAATAAATCAAATAGATATAATTAGCTAAAACTAAATACTTTACATCACGACGTATGTTAGTTAATATTGTTTTGTTGAAGAAGTCGAGCTGCAGGTGTGGAAAGAAAGAAATCAAAATTGGAAACTTTAAAACCGAACCTGTTCGGAAACAAAATGTATCGGTGATTTAATCGGCTTAGCAGGGATAGAGCTACAATGTGGGAGACCCCCGAATAGGGGCAATAATCTGAAAGTCTTTTAAAAGAAATATTTATTCAACAGGTGAAAAAATAAACCTGGAGAATGCAAAGATATTTGAAGAATAAGAAAAGAAACAAAATGAAGGTATTCCAACTGAATTAAGATGGTTTTACGAATATAAGAGACGCATTTAGAAGAATTTGAATAATAAACCATTACCTGTGGAGGGAATCCCCAGGGTGAAGTAAATGTTGTAGCAGTTTGAAGTGAAACATAACATGTGGAAAGAACCGATGAGGAATTTGTTAGGAACTGGCTCTCCGTCGCTTACGACAACGCGCAATCCAGTTATAACAACCAATGCAACATTCTGCTAGTGAAATTAACATGCATGTGGCTGAGCACTCCGCAGATACGACTACCCTTAATATAGATCTTAGGAAGAATCAGCGTGACACAGAATTCGCCGAGATCGCTCCTTCGAAATAAAGGTACAGCTCCCTTTTTTGCCAGCTCAGCCAAAAGGAGCAAAATGCGAAATGAATTGTCTTAGCGAAAGATAGAAGGTGCCTCTGGGAATCCAACTCATGACTTTACGATCGTATACCAAATAGCGTAACCAATAGTTGCAGGAGTGACTGTGTGGTAAGTAGCTTGCTACCAACCACATGGTTCCGGGTTCAGTCCCACTGCGTCATACCTGGGGCAAGTGTCTTCTACTAAACCTCGGGCCGACCGAAGCCTTGTGAGTGGATTTGGTAGACGGAAACTGATAGAAGCCCGTTGCAAAAGTCACCGGTAGAATAAGTACTAAGCTAAGCATTTGTCTTGGCTTCCTAGTGATTCTGCCAGCTCACTGCCTTACCATGATACATTTATTGATTAAATAGATATGATGTATCTCTATTGCATAGTGCATATGCTGGCAGAAATACCTACCGAAATGTTGCATGATATTTTGTGACAATGAAACCCTTAACATATCATCAGTAACGTAATGCACCAACGAGTGGCCGAGAAAATATTCAATACATAAATTAGTCAAAGCGGTGAACTAGCAGACACGTTAGCACGCCGGGTGAAATGCTTAGCGGTATTTCGTCTGTCTTTACGTTCTGAGTTCAAATTTCGCCGAGGTTGGCTTCCCCTTTCATCCTTTCGGGGTCGATAAATTTAGTACCAGTTGCGTACTGTGGTCGATCTGATCGACTGGCCCCCTCCTCCAAAATTTCGGGCCTTGTGCCTAGAGTAGAAAAGAAGATATAAATTAGCCTCTCTCTTTTACCTGAGTCATTAATATCAATGTTTGATAGGAGAATTTTTGTGGATAGTTAAGCAAGGTGCGCAGCTGCTTACGAAACCCCAAGAAGAATTTTCTGTCTATGAGAATATTGTATATAAAAATAAAGTTTACACTGGTCGTACCATATGGTGTTAGCTAAACATTCCAGAGATATGTTCTACGGCACATTGTGGTAACGAAAAGGGACACTGTTAACAAAAGAGAAATTTATTTTCCAAAACGAAATATAACGTAGAAAAAGTAATGTCGCCAACAAACAAAGACAAAATAACCGAAAGATCGTAGAGGAGAACAAGGAAAATATTAACATATTAGTGAATTACAGAGCAATCCCCAGGAGACGGGAAATTAGCTGCATCATCAACACTTGCGCACCGAAAACCGAAAAACGTAGTGCAGCATAACACCTCAGGAGTACAGCGGTGCACCAGGTGGTGCAATGAAGAAAATAAAACTCGAGAGAGACTTCTGAGAAGACTCGCAATAAAGCGAAATAGAATTAAACAAATCTAAATTAATCTTCATAATAACAGTAATTATATTAATAATAACGGTGAATAATAATGAAAAATAATTAATACTGCGAGTACCGTTATCCTTGCTAATTTATATTGTAACAAGTTTAATAACAGAGTAAAACTTGCATGTAACTATTGCAAAGTCACGCCACACAGCTATGATAATGTAAAAAAAAAAGTATCATTGATGATAATACTAGTAATTAATAAAATTAATAATATTGACACGAAGAAAGAGAAAATCTTTTTCAAAAATTACTATTACAAGTAATATTGTTACCAATAGATGTTATTATTATTATTATTATTATTATTATTATTATTATTATTATTATTATTATTGTTGTTGTTGTTGTTGTTGTTGTTGTCGTTGTTGATGATGTTATTATTAAGCCGGCGTGCTAGCAGAATCGTTAGCATGCTGGACGAAATGTCGCCCGTTGCTACGTTCTGAGTTCGAATTCCAACTGGGTCGACTCTTTCCCCTTCATCCTTTCGGAGTCGATAAATTAAGTATCAGTGAAACACTGGGGACGCTGTAATCAACTAGACCCCTCCCCGAAAATGTTCAAAGCCTTTTGCCTTGTGAAGAAATAATAATAACTATTGTTGCTGTTGTTGTTGTGACAATCATTTTTTGAATAGTAGTAATATTTGAATGGGAGCTTAATGTAATCACGTGATGAAATATCATGTACGCCGTCCTGATAATCATCATTATCGTCCTCCTTTTCCTCTTCCTTCTCCTCTGCTCGTCTCCTCCTTCTCCTCCACCCTCCACCCCTCCACCCCTCCTCCTCCTTCTCATCATCACCAATCTTGATTTAAATATTAATGGTTTGAAGGAAATTCAATGTATCGGACGAATTCCTTTTTGTGCTGTCGTTTTTAGTACAAACCCCAGAGAGGCTAATTTACAATTTATTTCTCTCAAACACCGACTTTTAACCAAAAATGCATGAAATTTACCGGTAATGAATGGTTAT
>NC_068992.1:65310796-65312702 GCF_001194135.2 Octopus bimaculoides
ATATATATATATATATATATATTCGTGTGTGTGTGTGTATTTGTGCGTGTGTTATTGAGCGTGTATTTTTGGGTTTCCATGCTTTAAATATAGATAAAAGTATGCTGTAGGAATCCTCAAATATTTGCAAGTTAGATCTAACTACATAACAAGTTCTCGAAAATATTGATAACCGACATATTTACCAAAATGTCGAGCCTCATGAGACGTTGTAGTTATATATGATATTTACATGTCAAAATAAAATATGTCCTCTTCAAATAACGCCTAAGTGAGGTCATTATTTTTAATCATCTCAATGTAGATTACTTTGCTTCAGGAGCTATTCTGACTGTATGTGTGACTCCGTGTGTGTGTGTGTGTGTTGACGTAGACACAAATTGGTTATTTTTCGATATTCAAAACCGAATCTGGGAGAAATATGTTGATAGGCAATTAGCAAAAAGGCACGTCTAAAATTAATTTGAGCCGATCAAGCATCATCTACGCATGCGCAAATACCTCAGTTTTATATATATATAAGTATCCAAGTGTGTGGTTGTTTAGTACAGGAAAGGCGAGGCTGACCATTTCAAGCTAAAGTAATTCTCCTTTAATTTGTCCTCTTTTGAGAGCAGAGTACGGTTTGAGGTAAATTTGCCTCTAATATTTACAGATTGTAGGACCCATATCATAACAGAGTTGACAGGAAATGAAGATTTAATGGATGATCGTAGTTAGTTGCATATCTTTAATACTGCTACCATCTTTGTAGAGCTTTCGTGATGGTGCTGCAATAAACATTGCGATAGTTATTTGTATGAAAACATACGCACACACACACACACACACAAACACAATGTATATATATGTTTATTACTGTACCCAGTGACTCGACTGCAGTAATGACGTATGATAGTTCAAGTGATAGGTGGGTTATCCAATGTAATTGAACTTGATGGCTAAAATGTAAAATGTATTTGTCTAATGTCCAACCATTATGTCATACTTGATTTATGCATTAAATTTTAAGCTTTAAATTAAAATTTTTATGACGAAATTTTATCGCAAAATTTCAAACAGTTTCCTTTTCATGCCTCACAATAAATATTCAGTCTTAATCTGGTTCGCCATTGCCTACTAAATAGACACACACGCACACTCACACACACACACATACGTATTCTTTTACTTCTTTCAGTCACTTGACCGCAGCCATGCTGGAGCCGAAATTTATGGGGAGGGGGCCAGTCGATGGATGAAAGGATGAAAAGCAAAGTTGCCCTCGGCGGAATTCGAACTCAGAACGTAAAGATAGACGAAATAACGATAAGCATTTCGCCCGGCGTGCTAACGTTTCTGCCAGCTCCTCACCTTGATGTGTAATGAATATTACATGAATACGTCCAAATATTTAGTCATATAGTGTGGAAAAGGAAATAAATAGTATATATATATGAATGATTATATACCTAGCCCTCTATATATACGTGTATGTATATGTGTGTATAAGTATATATATATAATTGTGTGTGAGTGTGTGCGCGCCTGTGTGTATGTGTACATGTGCGTGCATGAGTCTGTGTTTGTGTGTGTGTGTGTGTGTAAAAATGACTTTATGCATGTGGGAATGTAGCACATTGTTGTATTAACACATCCATGTAACGAGCGAATCTGCACTCCCTGACTATGAACAGTGTCTAAAAGATGTTTTAATGAAAATTGAGGCTTATTTCGATCTTCATTTGTTTGTGTGTGTATGCGTATGTATTTACACGCCCACACAAACACACACACATAAGTATATACATACATGTGTTTGATGGTGTACATATATATCTATATATGTATGCGAACAAGTTTATGTTAATATTATAGAAAATTGTGCATATCTATTATATATATATATATATATATATATATATAT
>NC_068992.1:65313427-65316969 GCF_001194135.2 Octopus bimaculoides
ATATATATACACTTATCAACGCGTGTGTGCATGACTTTTGCTTTTCTCCGTCACCGCTTGGGGAAAAAACAGAAAAGCTATAGAATATGTACCAACGTACACACACACACACACACACACACACACACACACACACACATATATATATTAAACGATGCACCGTAACCTATATGCATCTGCCCAGTGTCTTTATGGACCGACAGAAAAATCGTGGATGAACTAAGACATACACGCACTAACATATATATTCACATACAAAAATACACGCACAGTCACAGACGCACACGCAAGCATGCACACGCGCGTAAACGCGGATTCATGCAACAGTAACACATGCCGCGCCCACAAGAAATTGTGCAAGGTTGCTGTGTATGTATGCATGCTCGTCTGCACCGCAGCTGACGTGCAACAAAGATACGCTTCCTATAGCGTGTGAGTGTGAAGGAGTGCGTGCACGCTCGCGATATACGCCGCACCAATACTGCAAAACTTTTAAAAAGATGGACACACACACACACACACGCAAACACACACACACGCAAACACACAAACGCGCACACACATTCACGCACGTACACACATACCTACATATATAAATACACACATACGTATTAACACAGACACTCGCACACACCTGACATGCATAAAATGTGAGAAAACAAGCACACGCCTGCATTCAAAGACACACATATACACGCTGTTAATTTCTACACGCTCTGCGTGTAATGACGCAAATATGCGCGTGCACACATGCAACAAAGCGATACGAATTTTAAATAGCTAACGAACAGTTCTGTTGGATATAAAGCTTAGCTAGCCTCGTACGGTATGTGGTTTCGAAATCTTGTTAAGTTAGTTGTTTTTATATTTAATTTTCTTGTTCTGATGTAGCTTTGATTTCGTCTTCACTTATTTGGAAAATGGGCGTAGCTGTGTTCCAAGATGTTTATTTCCTAACCACATGGTTCCAGGTTCAATCCCTCTGCGTGGCACGGTGGTGTCTCCATTAGGAGCCTTGTGAGTGGTTTTGGTAGACGGAAACTGACAAAAGCTTGTCATGTGTGTGTATGTGTGTGTATATATATACATACATACATACATACACATATATATGTGCTTGTGTGTATGTTTATCATATCTATCTATCAATCAATTTTATATATAAAATGTGTGTGTGTATATATACACACACACACATATTTTTTGTATGAGTGTATGTATGTATGTATGTATGTATGTGTATGTGTGTGTGTGTGAACCTAAGTGTGTGTATCTGTGTGTCTTTGCGTCTCCGTTTGTCCCCCACTTCTCTTTGATAATCGTTGTTGGTGTGTTTACGTCCTAGTAACTTAGCGGTTCAACACAGAAACCGATAGAATAAGTATCCGATTTAAAAAGAAATAAGTAGTGAGGTTGATTTTCTCATTCAATAAATGTCAAGGCGGTACTCCAGCATGGCCACACTGTTCCAGCACGGCCGCACAGCGCCAGCACGGCCGCACTGCTCCAGCACGGCCGTAGTCTAACGAGTACAGGATGAAACATCTTCCATACATGACCGTCTAGTCTTACAATCAATCATAATGCTTTTAGAGAGTCAATTCAATTTATCTTGAGGATTATTTGGCTGTTATTTCTACGAGGTCGAGCACCTGATGAATGTTGAGTACTATTTGACTGCTATTTCTAGGAAGTCGAACACATGAAGACCGTCTTATTTCCTTGCACACACAGATAAAGATTATGGATCACCCTAACATACGCGCACGCGATGCACAGTTACAACACACACAGACACACGCATGCACACGACCGCGCGCATACACGAATGACACACACCTACGCACACACAAATGGAAACGCGCACATACATGTCCGCACACATCAACGCACGCATTAACACGCACACAAATGCGTACATATGCACACGAGCACGCACGCACGCACACACACAGGTACACACATACACACACATGCACGAACGCGCACGAACACACACACATGCACACACAGACATACATAGGCATACACACTTACACAAACAAACATTCACATGCACACATGTATGGACACACGTAGCGCACGCAGGCACACACACTCATAACATACGCCCACGCTCGCGCACAGATACACAGAAACGTACACACACATGCTTACACGTACACGCACACACATGCAAATACACATACATACACATGCACACGCCTACAGACAAGCGTACACACTACGATACACACACACACGCGTTTTGCCCGTCTGCTTTTCTTAAATGTCGTGTTCCGCTATCTTCTGAATATTCCTAGAACCCAAGGCAGAGACGTTACCCCCGTCGGGCGAAATGCTTGGCGGTATTTCTTCTGTCCTTATGTTCTGAGTTCAAATTCCGCCGATGTCGACTTTGCCTTTCAACCTTTCGGTGTCGATAAATTGAGTACCAGTTGCTTCCTAGGGTCGATTCGATCGATTGGCCCCTCCCCCAAAATTTCGGGCCTTGTGCCTACAGTAGAAAAGAATATTCCTAGAACCCTGTGTCATCTCAAACTAAGCCATTACCAATTTCTGTAGCTGAGAAACACAGGCAAAATGGACATAGCGCCGGACGAAATACCAGCATGTCTGTAACTTAGCATTCTGAGTTCAAATCACACGCCTAGGTTGGAAATACTTGTCATTACTTTGGGTCTGACGAAGTAAATACGCTTGAATCATCGCTAACATTTGGCAGCATTGTGCCTAATTAGATATAATTATTAAAGAAAACTCTAACATCGGGAAAAAAGTGGCCCATTTTTTTGACAAGGGAGGGGTGTGGAATCGGTGATATTGACCCAAGCACATAGCTGGTATTTTAAGGTTAAAACAGTCGTATTTGAATAAAAAAACGCCAAGGAATTGATGTAAATAGTGGGTGGGAATATATTGTCGCCCGCAGTCAAACATGAAGGCAAGTTAATAAAGAAGGGTAGTCTTATTTCTAGTCTCATGAGTTTGTACGAGGCGAGCTATCCCTTTTCAACCCGGAGTACCAGTGGCATCCTCTTATGATAACTAAGATTATAATCATCCGAGTTCGAAATCATGTGATACGGATATATCCGTTTACATTATTTTCTGAGTTCATCTCACATTGGAAAGGCGCTTTAGTTTGCTCCCTCGCTTTCCGTCGATTCATGATGTTAGTGCTCTGTGTGGCTATTTTGAGTCGCTTTGACTCTTATTTCTAGCAATTGCCGTTCATATACATATGCATAGAGATGTAAATATTCGTACACACATATATATATATATAGACATACATGTTCAACAACACTTTTATGGACGGGAGAAAAGTTACATAAAGTTTGTTGAAAGCGATGAACCTGGCGGCCGTTGTGTTACTTGGTAAATTTCTTTCGATTAAAGATAAAAGAAATATTTATATTCGTGTATGATGGAGTTTTCCTACAATTTGGTCTGTAAAACCTGTGCCTGAGAGGGTTCCCATGTGTGCTTCTGTGTGTCTACCTCAGTGCGTATGCATGTGTATATATATATATATATAT
>NC_068992.1:65319169-65320200 GCF_001194135.2 Octopus bimaculoides
TATATATATATATATATATATATATATATGTACATTCTTTTATTCGTTTCAGACACTTCGTTGTGGCCATGCTGCAGCACTGCCTTGACGGGTTTTAGCCGAACATATCTACACATGCACTTATTTTTCAAGCTTAGTACATTTCTATCGAAATCTTCTGCCGAACTGCTAAGTTACGGGGACGTAAACATACCAACACCGGTTGTCAAAGAGTGATGGGGGAGCAAACACAGACACAAAAGCGCACTCACGTACATACATACACACAAAGATACATACGCATATATATATGCATATATTTATATATGTATACATATGGACGCAGGGATCCAATAAATGTAAATAGCACTTGCTAATCGTAAGGGCATTGTCTTTCATTACAACGATGCCAGACTGCACACTTCTTTGCAGTCACGGCAGAAGTTCCTCAGATTGGCTTAGCTTGGCTTGGAAAGTGGGTTGCACCCTTCTTATTCATGCGAACGTGCGCCTTCACATTTCCACCTGTTTCGGCCACTTCAGAATATATTGAATGAACCGGTACTCAAATCTGAAGAGAACGTCAAAGTTCCCCTTGCAAAGGTTCGCACGTCAGCAAAGACAGGAATATCTTATGCCTGGAATAATTGAAAGTTGACAAAAGATGCTGGAACGAAAATGAAATTTATATATTTGAATGAAAAAATCGTTTTGTGCATAAAACTTAGTCTCAGAGAAAAGTTTTTGACGACCCAATATATAATTTCTGTAAAATTCCACATTTGCCTCCGAAGACAAGAATTTATTACATAGCACTAATCAAACTCAGTTTTGATAAATGCGATGCCACAAACTCGAGGTGACTGGGTCGGTTACGCAGCTTTACAGTTAAACCTTATGCTCCAGCAGGAAGATATGTGTGTGTTGTGCATGTTTGTGTTGTGCGCTGTGTGTGTTGGGGGTGTGTGTGGCGTGTATGCGTTCTGTGTATGTGCTTTGTGTGTGTGTGTGTGTGTGTGTGTGTGTGTGTGTGTGTGTGTGTGTGTGTGTGT
>NC_068992.1:65321342-65328842 GCF_001194135.2 Octopus bimaculoides
ATAGTGAGAGATAAAAAGAGAAACTTTGAGGTGTGTTAATGTGGTTTTATATTCAAAATGAATTCTATGCTTTAATGCAGCCATTTTTTATAACTGTGCTTCAAAAGAATTCGGTCCTTCAAATTAAATTTTATCGTCTCTACCTAAGTAGAAATAATTGGCCGTCTCAACTTATATTATCGACTCTTCTTATATTTCTCATTTTCAATATCTTCATAATTTCTTATCCAATTCTTTATCGTCGTTGAAATTCTCTGAATCATCCACGCCGTTCTTTATAGGAATAGGAATATTTAACTAATAAAAATTGCCTTGCAACTATCGTGTAAATGTTCACAGAGACAGTATTCTCATTAGCATCTATCTATCTATCTATCTATCTATCTATCTATCTATCTATCTATCTATCTATCTATCTATCTATCTATCTATCTGTCTGGCTGTCTATTCATACATACATACATACATACATACATACATACATACATATAACTTTTAGCTTTTTCTTTTTCACTCATCAAACAGCCGCCATGCTGGAGCACTGCGCTGAAGAATATTTAGCCGAACGGATCGACCACTTGCCGTTTTTAAGGTTGATCCTTATTCTATCGCCCACTTATGCCAAACTGCTAAGTGACGCGACGTAAACACACCAACACCGGTTGTCGAGCAGTGGTGTCGAGAAACATAGGTACAAAGATACACACACACAGATATATAAGACGGACTTACATAAGTTTCCGTCTATCAAGTCCTCGCAAAGGGATGTGGTCGGTCCGTAGACACGTACTCGAGCTGCTACTCAGAGGGACTGAACCCGGTCCGATATGGTTAGAAGAAAGTTTCTTATCACACAGTCAAGCTTGATCTTATATCTATATATAACCTACACGATCTTATATCTATATATGTGTGTGTATGTGGGCGTGTGCGCGTGAGTATGTGTGTGTGTGTATATACATATATATTCAAACCGATTTGGTCTGGGTAAGTGATATTGATAAGCGACAAGAATGGCGAAAAATCGATGTCCATCAGCTGTGAATGGGATTCGGGGTGAGTTGTCTCGCCTGTCCATGACTTTCAAGTGTTTTAACATACGGCGCTTTAAGTGGGTAATTTTCACCACTTCTAATCGATAAATATGCAGAGGTTTGCATCAAGTACGCGGCCGATAGTATATACATGCATTCATACATAAAAAAAGCAGACATATAACAACAGATAATAACTTTATTTATCAATAAATGCAATGTGGATAAAAAATAAACCTTCTTTTCTATACAGTTATTCAATAAAGCCACCTTCAGCTTCAACAACTGCTTCTATATGAGATCTAAATGGCCGCTTTCAAAGAATCTTTGGTGTTATGGGCGTGTTTATTGACTTCTCTCTCAACAACGATCCACATGCAATAATCCAACGGACTGAAATCTGGGGTATTAAGAGGCCAAATGTTAGGGGTTGTGTGATCATGTAAATTTTAAGCCATCCATTCCTGTGTTACTAGAGCCAAGTGTGATAGTACAGAGTCTTACCTAAACACATATGGCCTTTCACTGTATACACCGTCTTTCCAGGGCTTAACAATTATTTCCAGGTGGAAAGAAGTAAGGAGGCATCACAAGTCCTTCATATCTGACAACCCTTAAAACCATGACAGTTGCAGGAAATATTCTATGCATAACACTTGGAACTTAAGAAGGGTCTGCACATAAGCGTCTCTCATTTCTTCTGTCAAATTTTTGATCTTGGTCGAAGTATTTCTCGTTTGAGAAAAACCAAATCAAATCTTCTGCTGGATTTTTCAAATTTGATGTAGTGATTTTCTTTTGCTTTTTCCGACAAATTAATATTTCCTCATCATATATGACTCATTCCTGATGTCTTCCTGAAGAGCATTTCTGACTGCTCCATTTGGAGATTTTTTGAATATGACCTCATGGACTTTCTGGGATTGTGACCAATGGCTGTTGAACTTGTTGGATAAAGACAGGTGTTCTGATGATGTCAGAGCGTTTAGAATGCTTTTAATGTGTTGATACTGGCGATACGTTTCTATCTTCAGTGTCGAACTCCTTACAAATTTTGTTGGGGAAAGCTCTGGCAACTTTAAAAAGTCGTGATATTTCTAAATCGCTATGCTCAGCCTTTACAACCAAAATAACACATTCCTCTTCATTTCTTGAATAATTATATTCTGAAACAAAGATTATACAGAGTTAGCAAAAAATGCAGCGATGACCTAAAAACGGTATGTCCTCAAATACCTTACGCACCCTGTATAAATATATATATACACGATTTTATTCGTATAGCCTGTCATTGTGGCTGTTCCACCAGTGTTCTATTTAATTGTTAATTTAGTTGTTTCTGTTGTTATAGTTGCTGTCTTCACCTGCGGTATTCCTTTTTTCCCATTCCTAACATGTATCCACTCTGTTTATTTCCTTTTTGTCACCGTTCGATTTCTTCTTTCCAAACTATGCTTCCATACTTTACCTTTTGTTTTAAAAACTAAAACATCTAAACACACAATCATTACCCTCTAGTAATATTTACAATTCTAAAACGTTTCTAAAGCTTAGAACAATAAGAAGACAGATCGAGTTTTGAAACAATTTAACGCTATTTCTTTAATCAATGTGATTATATCATTTGTCATGTTATTATTAATGTATTTTGAGTTTTATTTTTTAAAGCAATTTCTTTTAATAATAAAGTTAACACTGCTACAGCAAAAAAAAAAAAAAAAGAGATGAACGGTGGAATCAAGACTGAATGATCAAAAGTGATGAGTAATTTAACAATTAATGATTGTCGGTTCGCCTCAGTTATCTGAGCAGACTGTTATGTGTTGGAATATATTAATTTTGGAGAATATTCGTAGCATAATAAAATAAAAGGACTCTTAAATGAAGCATTAGTTTAAATGTAAATTTAATTTCAACTTAGTTTTAAATGTAAATTTAATTTCAATGCAGTTCATAATATCAATAAAGTTAATTTTAGTTCAGAAAAATTGACTAAATTTCAAACAAACATAAACGATAAATCATTTCGTAGTTTCTAGAGTTTTTGCGTAGTTTGGTGATCGATATCTGCCGACGTCAACATTGAACTTTATCCCCCAGTGTCAATTAAAAATTTACCTTTAATACATAATGTGGCAAAAGAAAAGAAAAAAAAACATCGTTTACAAGTTGACGAAAGTACCAAGAGCAAAAACGCGACGGGCACCAGTTCAGACCATGAGGGTAACAGAAAAAAAAAGGCGAAAAATCATTAGCTCCATCAAGACACTGTTATCATCTGCATAACTTCATTAATTCATATAAATCGAAGCAATAAGGGTTGGATGTTTTTTTCTGCTGCACTCTTGGTGGCCGTAACAATGGTAACGAGCAGCACTGAAGATTTCGACTGATTTAGTGACGAAATAATTGATAGAACCCTGCATTGATTGAAAGCCCGTTACAGTATTTTAATTGAATTCTTCTAGATATATTCTTTCGTTTCCTCTACTGCTTCTTTTTCGTGGTGGCATGGATTACACAGAAAGAAATTGGAGCATGAGTTTTATAGCTGGAGGCAATTCCTGATGTTTATGCAAGGCCTCTCTCTTTTATTCCAGAGGAATTCAGAAGCACAGAGATAGCGACTGATTCTTTGATTGGTACTGTCTATGCAATTTCTTTGAGATGATGATATCTTGTCAAAATAACTAACCAATTCTGTGTCTCTACAGTGGTAAGTTTGCTACAGACCATTTGTGTTAAAACAATCCTTTGAGAAAAAAGATATTTAATGGCCGCAGCCAAATGTCTGAAACAATCCATTGGAGGCGATCTAATCGACTGGTCGCCTCTCCCAAAATTTCGGGCCTTTTGCTTAAAGTAGAAAACAAATGAAGTGTCTTGTCCAAGAACACAGCGCATCCCCCTCTCCAGTAACTGAAACCACAGTCTTACCATCATTCCTGCTTCACCCTAACCACTAAATTACGAGCCTTTGATTATAGTAAGCGATTAATAGAATCTCCTCAATATAATGTTTTCCAAAAGTATAAAACCTCAATTTTTTGGAAAGAGAAGAGTCAAATATATCGATCGCAGTCTGTCGCGGAGACTTTATTTTATCGATGAAAGCTGTGCTGCAGAATCAATGTTGGTGAAATTTGAGTTCAAAACGTAAAGGGGTTCTACTAAATGCACCAGTGACTCCACCTACCCATTGGTATTCTTTAGATCAAAAGACTAACCGACACGAATTTATAGCATATTAATCTTTAACCAATCAACCTTTACTAAATAGAGACGAGAATAAAAGGAAAGACGAACAGACAGGAGAGACTTCAGTGGCAGTCGTGGCATTAGTTGCAGGGGATGATATTCAACATACAAATTATGAATAAGTGATTTCGGAAATGATTTTTCCCATTACTAAGAATTTAATTTTAATTAACAAAAATGTCTTCATTTATTGCATCAACTATATGAACGCTAACTTGACTGTTAATCGTTTCTGCAGATGACAACACTGGGAATATTTATCAGAGATGTTCTTATGAGTATGGCCTTAAATTTTGGTAGATCCCTTACACCCCGTATAAAAATCTCAAAGAATAACTTTAAAATGTCAGTAAACCCGAAAAGATTTTCTGACGTTGTATACGGTTTTAGTTTTGATATTTTTACATCGTTAATCTTCTTGAATAAGGCATAAACAACTCGAAATATTATTTGGCCGTTCTTTCGTAATAGGAAACTCTAAATTTCTGATATAAATCAATATATCTGCTCTAAATCATGTGACGAAAATTACAATTGATCTCCTGGGTAATGGACTCGTAGATATTTCTGTGAATGTATATGATTGCTTAATTCCAGGTCGTTACACAATGTCGTTATATTTCGTCCGTCATTTATATACGACGTTAAAAGAAAAGAAAACAAAAAGAAAGACACCAACAGGGCATTGTCCGAATCAATAGAACAGGTTTAGTGATATGTCATATGACTTCGATGTGATATGGCATTATACGAGTTCACTGTGACACGTAAAATTGCAGCATCCTTCGAGTTTTCGTTCGTGTCAAAGTGAATTATATCAAACAAAGACACGTTGTTGCAGTCTTGAACGTTAAAAAGGTCTTGAGACAACTAAAAAAAAACAAAACCTAACAACAAAAACAGCCAGAAGAACAATCTAAACTAATAATAATAATAATTATAATAATAATAATAATAATAATAATAATAATAATAATGATAATAATAATAATAATCTGAAACCGATTACATGATGATAGTAGCTGTTGGTGAAGAACGAAATCTCAGAAAAATCTATATGTTAGCGTGTTTGGTCTTATATTAGACATATTTCTTCCGATCTGTTTATATCAAGGGAAAAGATCGCGTTCGTCATCTTCCTTCTTCGTTTCCAAACACGTCTGAGTCGGCCATATTTTAATAATCACATACAAGTTCCATTCATTTCCAATTAAATTTCTCTGTTTACTTTTCTCTTATTTTGTATGGTGTACATGTATATACACACCTGTATACAAAAGCACGCATACAGTATCTATATACATATATAGAATTGTAAATTCATACATACATACAAACATGCATACATATACATATATATATGCGTATATATATATATATATATATATATATATATATATATATATATATATATATATATATATATATATATATATATATGTATATGTGTATTTATAAATATAAATACACACACAATAAACACACACATATATATATATATATGCTTGTATGTATGTATATATTTCTAGAAGTGTATATGAATATATGTATATTAATGTCTATGTATCAATCTACCAATCTCTTCATTTTAATCGCTGTATATGTGTTTATGTGTGGCTATATATGTGTGTGGGTGCATGTCAGCCCTGGGATGACCTTCGAACACCTCTTTGATCTTAGCCGTCAGCTCAGGCTTGGTTCTGCGGGCAGAGTGCTAGGTGTCTTTCTTAACAGGGCCCCACATATAGTAATCTATAAGATTGCAATTAGACAAATTAGGAGACCAGAAAGTAAGGTTTGCGAAATCGTAGTAATTCTCCGATAATAACTTCTCGCTTTTCCCGATACATGAAAAGGAAATGAACCCTACTACCACACGTACCGCAGCAGTCTTGTCAAGCCAGAGATTGATCACATGACCAGAAGATTCACTTAAGTGTCTGAATTTAGCCTAAGGCCCTTTCGGATTTACGGTGACGAATTAGATCGTGCCGATGCACTCAGAATGCCCGACTCCCTTACTATGTTTGTATATTTGTAGCATCCTTTGTATTCCATGTTTTGCAGCCTTTACAGTGTTTATAGATCACAGAGCAGCAGCCGTGATGCTGCGTTTTGATGCCACGAATTATTTAACATGGATAAATCTATTCCAGTATTCAAATGGCTACCAGTCGTCCATGTCAGCTACCTTTTCTCAGTTGCAACTTTTAATCTTTATGCCCTCAAACACCGTTGAATGCTCAGCAATGCATCAAGCTGTTCCTGAAAAAAAAAACAGGAGAGATAATAAAAAAATTCTCATCAAATTTAGCACCAAAACATTGTATGTGCATACATACATAACTAGATGCATACAAGCATACATACACACCTACACATATACATGCATACATGTAGAGAGAGAGAGAGATGCCATAAGAATTTCGATGACTGGATGAGATCCTATATTGATGATGACAAGGTCGTCGCTAGCTCTGAGTGACAACTTAGAAAACAAATCTATATACGTATTACAAAATATCATGTGTGAAAGAGAAAAGCCATTGTCGATAATCATAAAATAAAAAAGTGCGAGATTGAAGGTAACAAAGTGCAAGATAGTGTGTAGTGGAGAGAGAGAGAGAGAGAGAGAGAGAGAGAGAGAGAGAGAGAGAGCGTGTGTGTTTCTGGAAGATAAAAGGAATGCTAAGAGACCTAGGGTAGAAATGGGATGAAAGATGGAAAAAGTATAGAAAAGATAAATTCTGATGAAAGGCGAAAGGATTTCGCACCAAAGTCTCCACTTGGCAAAACCTTTCAGATAAACTGTCAAAAGACATTATAAGTATAAAAAAAGAAAGTAGAAGAAATCCGAATGAAATAATATTAGTAAAAACAACATTCTACCTTGAAGGGAGTTAAAAATAGCAACCAAATCTAATCAGATCTTGTCTTTTTTAAAACATTTCTGTAGTCAGTTCGGATATGCTATCAGTTCAGAGATGTAGCCTTTTGACTGCAAGATAGGCAGTGTCGACCCGGGTTAATTCATGGGTGTCAATAAATGCAGAATAGTAACTAATATTCGTTGACATTATGAATATGCAAAGAAAAGTTAACGTTCGGATTAGGTTTGTTTACATTTGGCAGATTCGATGTAAAAAGAGAGGCTCCATTTGTACCAACGTTCTTTAGCGTCACAGCCAGTGTGAAAAACAAAAACGTT
>NC_068992.1:65330786-65341397 GCF_001194135.2 Octopus bimaculoides
ATATATATATATATATACATATACGATGCTGGGACATTCAACATAATGATATGGATAAAAGTCTTGTTGATGAAAACTTCTTTAATATTGTGGTGATGGGGAGATTTTAGATAAGATGTTGCCATGTGCTATATTTCCTGAGTAATGAAGAGAAGAGTTACACCAATAATCCAAATATTAGCGACCTAATATTTCTGCTTTTTAGACATGATATCATCAATGTAGTGCGTGAGCCCAATGCTTTCATGTTATTTTCACGTTTTTTTTCAAGTCATTTGCAACATAAATGAAATGATCCAGCTAATCGAGTTCAAACTGAAGATTGAGTTTACATAGAATAAACTTGCAGGATTAACTTGTTTGGCTTCATATTCAAACGATAATGTCAAGTAACTCAACAGAGTACCGGATAAACCGCAGAAGGCTTCACGTCTCTGCGCTGAATCTGCATACAGACATCTGTCAACATATCAGATGATCCCATACATGACATAGAGTCATGTAGATCCCTCACAATTACAACGATAACTCACAATGAGTTCACTCGATTTTCCGCTCTTGATTTAACCCTTCGCATCAAAATGTCATCCACAGATTTCGTCCAAACTTGAAAATTCTATAAATGGTTGAAAAATCATATCCTAGACATTGTACCAAGAGACAAATTTAATTTCTGCTTTCATAAATATTTATGCAAGCAGAACCGCACTGCTTTATATATAAAGACTATTGCTATGCTTGCATAAATATTGCGGTCATGTGATGTGGCTGTTACTAATTCAATTTGATTGTGTTTGAGGGATATTACGTAATTCAATCCCCATTCTTCCAGATTTATATAATTCAATCATTTACTTTTTTATCTTTTGACCGCTTATTCTGCACTTACATAACTTCAAAATGAGAAAGTATTTACGTGAAAAGAAATAATGTTAAAATATTAATAACAAAAATTATTATATTAACATGAAATATCAAAAGACAAAATACAAAAATATATCATTATCTTTGTAATCTGTTTCACTGGGAGAAACGGATAAAACCCGCAGTGTTTATTTTATACAATTATAAAATAATAATTTTGAAATACAAAAGGCTATTGCGAAATTATAAATAAATTATTAATTAAATAATTGAATTCTGATTCTAAATTCCTTTAAGTGAAACCATGAAATTTCAATTCACCAAAAATAAACATAAATTATAAATGTGAATTTATTTATGAACCAATGCGTTTCTGATGCTTCACCTCCCAAACAGATATTTTTAGCGGAAAAAACGAGACATTGACGATGAACAAAATTAATGTATGGCAGCATCTTGCGCAAAGGGCGCGGGTATGGGCTGCAGGGCTGCAAAAGTAAGAAGCTCGCTTTGAAACCTCGTGGCTATATGTTCAGGCCCTCTGTGCTGTAACTTCGTTCTGGCTGACCACTAGTTTGTGAGTGGATTTTGCAGACCAAAACTGTGTGGAAACATGTCGCATATGCATGTGTTTGAGTGTGTGTGTATGTGAGAGTATCTCTGTGTTGTCGTCCTATTGTTTGTTTGCATTCCCATAACGTAGCGATTCGCCAAAAGAAGTTTATAGAATAAGCCCTAGACTTAAAAGATATATACTGGAGTCGATTTATGCGACTAAACTCTTCAAAGCGGTGCTGCTACATGGGCGTAGTCCAAGTACTGAAACGTGTATAAAGATAACAACGGAAAGATCTTTCAACTGCTAATTTATTATAGACCAGATACCTTGTCATAAAATGAAAGAAGCAAGTTCTATTGTGGAGAGTTGTTGATTATAACTTGGATCAATCTGGACGGACTTGGAGTTAAACAACATCAGAAATCACGTGAATTGACAAACAATGTTATTGGCGTCTGATCTCGACTGAAGACCAACAGTTTAAAGGGCGCAGTGAGTAGTTGATATCATTGATCCAGGATGAAGAACAAATTGGGCCTTACCGGGATTAAAACTGAAAAGCTGGTTTGATTCAACAAATGCTTTGTGGCACATAGACATTAGGTTTCCTTAAGGCGGCGAGGTGGCAGAATCGTTAGCATACCGGACAGAACATTTAGCAGTATTTCGTCCGTTTTTTTACGTTCTGAGTTCAAATTCTGCCGAGATCGACTTTCACTTATATCCTTTCGAAAACTATTATCACTGAAATGTTTTAAGGGGCCTTTCGTGGCCGGGTCGTATCTCAGGAACTTTATTTTTATCGTCTCTGAAGTTTGAATAAATTTTATCTTTTTTCGAACATGACTATGACGTGCCAAGAAGGAATCAAGTGAATGAGTTTTAGAATCGAGTATTTTGTTAAAATACAAATGAATTACTCTTCTAAAATAGCCATTGTAACTGGAAGTAACACTCTAACATAGATTAGTATATGTATATTGATTGTTGCGAAATGATTCAAGGAGATTTATACAAATGAATATAGACGTAATTTCCATTACACAAATTAATATAGATGTAATTTCCTTTACACAAATGAATATAGATGTAATTTCCTTTACACAAATGAATATAGATATAATTTCAACATGGGAGGTTAAATAATGGATGTGTTCTTCAAATTATTAAAAAAAAAATAGTTACACATGTCACATATTTTATTTCGTGATAAGACTCTGGTTTTATAGGAAAAAATGCTTTCAATTCCTTTAAGCAATTCATTTAAAATGCATGGCAGATTTATTTTAGCTCACCTAAACAAGATTTTCACAAAAAAATTAAGACAAAATAAAACAAAATACGCCAAGTTAAAACTCTAAGAAGCAACAATAAAAAATAGCAAAGCTATATCGCAGTAAATCTATGGAAAAGAAACAATAGATTACTTCATATATTAAGTTGGCAATTGGAAATTTATTAGAAATCAAGGCACAGATTTATTGATTTGCTATTGATTAGATCGATAACATTCTTCTTAATAAATACTTACAGCAATCACTGTCAAGTAACAATCTAATGTATATTTTGAACTATTTAAACATATACACACATATATACATGAGCTTTTTCGCACACGGACTGTCCATACACATACATATAGTGTGTCCAGGAGTGTGGGAGAAATGAATATACACGTAGTTTTCAGTCTCACTGTTATATAGGTTCACAATATATAAATGTATTCGTTAGAACGTTGGGCAGAATCCTTAGCGGTATTTCGTTAGTCTTTACGTTCTGAGTTCAAATCTCGGTGCGATAAACTTTGCGTCTTATCCTTTCGGGAACAATAAAATAAGTACCAGTTTTGCACTGGTTCGATATTAGTTTCCGGCTTTAATCTAATTTTTACCCGCCACCTAATCCAGAATATAAAACAATTATTAATTCGATACACAGAAATAATTTCTGAGACCTGCCTCCGCTCAATACCACACTATTGGTCTACAGGTTAACGAGGGAGCGTCTATTTTGTTGCTTGACCTACTAAATTTAGCAGTCGCATCACATTCAAACCAGACTCTACAACATCGAAGTAGACACATTGAATTATGCGATTCTTTGTATATAAGAAGAAAAAAAAACTGCATGAATATCACGGATGATAATTGACCAAGTTTTGTGCGAAATATCAGAACAACATCATTATTCCGATGTTAGCACATCAGTGTTTAAACATCTTAGCACTGAGTTGTATTATATCGAAGACAAATGCGGAAGTGAGTTTGTCTGTCATGTGTTTCGTATTGGCATTGGTTATCCTCATGTCAGCTGGAATTTAGCAGTAGACTCGCAATAAAAGACACTGCAGAGGTGAGCGTAATTTCTTCTATTCAGAATGCAATGTATTTCGAAGACTACATTATTAAAACAATACTATATATAGTAAAAATGTTCGGCGCATGTTCTCGGAAAAAAACCCCGACCATGTACAGGCTCCTACATTGACTCATCGATGCATTTGTGAATATGGTGTTAATATGTCGTCTGATTGTTATAGTGCAAAGGTAAGCTTTCAATGGGTTGGATATGCGACAACGTTTCAAATGCCAGTGAGAGTTGAATCACCTCATTTGCAATGCTAATGTCCTAATGAAAGATCCGAGATAAGACAGAGTCGTTTTTTCTCCTCTCTGTCATAATAATTTTGATGAGAGAAATCAATATACCAATAACGATTTTCAGACGTCTGTTCTTTAGTAAGTTATTAACAATAGCAAGCTGTATATATTTCACTGTGATGTATAACAAAGCAATTGAACAACCTCACAATCACTTAATATTTGAGAGAAGGAGAAAGAGAAAAAATATTCCAGTCTATAAATAATAATAACAACAACAACACCAACAACAACGATAGTAGTAAATAAGTAAACAAATAAAACAGCCACATTTAAAATAAACAATGAGAAGTGAGACGTCGTGGAATTAAGTGGTTTCTTTTTTTCACAAGTTTATTATACTTATTTAATGGTATTTCTAAATGTGTGTTCGTTTTCTTTTCGATAGTATGGTGTGGCAATACATTAACGGCTCTTTATTAAATTACTATCACCAGAAATTTAATGGAAACCGAAAATGAGAATAAAAAAAGAACGAAAATAAAGATAAAAATAATCCTTAATTGTCAATTTTAATTCCAGGTGTTTTAACGGCAACATTTCTCACATTTATGTGTGAATGGGTAGAAAATGTGATAAATTCTATAGCAAACTCTTACAGATTGTTACTACATTATCAATATTACTTACAGGTTGAATTCTATTCCAAGCAAATGGAAACTCCTGCCAACAAATAGGAAAGAAAATTGAGATTAATGTACACGAATTTCCTACCACTTGGTTTAGTAAACACTGTGAGATGTCGAAACACAACTCAATTCAATTAACTTTGAAATTTAACACAAGAAAAACGTTCGAAAATACACTAAATCTAGCGAACCGCTAATAAGGTTTAAAGCACAATGGAGAGTTGAAGAAGCGATTAATCACTTTGTTGCGATGCTTTGGATGAAGGGAAAGGGGTTTCGAGTAATATTGACGTAAACAATAATGCGAACTTGCTAACATTTTATCTAACCTAATATATACGAATGAATGATGACGATGATGAAAATAAGTTTTGCTAAATAACTTCCAGTTCCGATTCTAATTTTTTTTTTACCTTATGTAAACGGAATAAACTTTGAATCAACAAGACAGAGTTAAACTATTTGATATATTCACAACCTGAATGTAAATTGAATTATGTTCTTGAATTACTTTGCAAAACATTTACCTTTAACACTGAACACCGTTATTAGAGCCTTCTCTCTCTTTCTCTCTCTGTATGTGTGTAAGTTTCATTGGAGAGTCTAGAAAAGCAAAGTAATGAAAAAAAAAAACCAACCAATTTTCACCAACAAAGTGACACCCACAAATTCTTTACTTGTGCGTCGCTTATGTCGTTGTGAATATCATGAGACTACCAATATCAGTATCGACGCAATCCGATTAATAATCGCATCTTTAAAGCAATTGATAAAATGCCGTTCAATATGGCGATCAGTATACCAAAAACGAATTGATGAACGATGTTCTTGTATTATAAACTATCATAAAATATTTAAAAAATTGAGTTAAATTTGATAATTTCGGTATTTATAAATCAATTACTTTTGGTACGTCAAGGCCATGATGTTTTTGTTGTGTTGGTCATGGTTGAAATATGGCTGTTCTCTTGGGAATGGAATCAGCCAATAATTAATTTACACTTAATTTACAATATTGATTATATTACTGAAACATATCAGATTAAAATTTACTAATTAGCCGTGAATCCCTTATTTTACAAAAGACGATTTGGGAAGTTGTACGAAGTTCCGGAAGTGAGTTTATTCTGGCGTAGGATTATCAACGGTTATCAAGTTATATTCTAATTCAAAACACACGCACGCACACACACACACACACACACACACACACACACACACACACACACACCACACACACGCTCACACACATACAGTACATACAGACACATGCGCTAGAACAAATACATACAAGCATCCACACAAATACAAATACACGCAAAAACACATGAATTAGTTGACGTTATGTATCTAGGAGTACATCAACCAACAGACCAATCTATTTTAAAGCAGATTTTTCTACTAATTTTAGCAGCAAAACAGAGAAGATAAGAGAAACATTGTTATTGGTGATAATGACATTGCTTGATATCGCTGGTTATTTCCCGTTCACAATATATATATCCCACCGACTTCTATCATTTTCCATCTACTAAATCCACTCACAAGGCTTTGGTCGGCTCAAGGTGCCGTGTAGGGGAACTGAAACCAGAACCATATGGTTGGGAAGCAAGCTTCTTCCCACACAGCCACGCCTGCGCCTACATCCCCATCAATTTTTGAATAGAAATTTAAGTATAATTCGAAAAAAATCCAATACCGGCGGTAAAAAATTTGATTTTATTTATTGCTATAGAGATTTTGAGGCTGGAACTTTGATGATTGAGCAGGGCCGCTTGGTGGCGCTGTTGGTTGTAGGAATTTGGGGGAATGGCTGCTATTTCTTATCAGAATTGTCTGTTTCGTTAATAACTGGAAAGCGATAAAAATATGTGTACAAATGAGAATGCTTTTGCGTTCAATTGTTTATTTATACATTAAAATAAAATTAACAGATTAATTAATCAAAATTGCTATTATCCATTTATAAACTTATGTGTCAGGATCCCACATAATCTTTTAACAAAGCTTATTTATATTAATTTCGATATTGCCTTTTATCTTAATTAATTAATTATTAAATTGTTATACGGTAACATTCCCTTCATTTGTACTATAATGGGGGATAAGAAGCAAGGACATTCATGCGTTTCTCAGATGATAAATAACACGTAAGAAGTCAAATATTTTCGCACAGGAATTGCTATAATCTATAATGCCATGCTCACCATAATTAATTAATTACTTAACGAATTCATTCATTAATTATAAATACGCTTAATTGTTTATATTCATTTAATTATCAGTGTTGCATTATTATGTATTCAGATTATTTTTTTTTATTCTTCAATGCTATAAAATCGATCGATGACAGAATCGATAGAACATGCGATGGCATAGGATACGACATTTCATTTTATTTCTCAATATTGTAAGTTCAAACGGCAGAGACCTGGCAGAATCGTTAGCACGCCGCGCGAAATGCTTAACGGTGTTTCGTCTGTCGTTACGTTCTAAGTTCAAATTCCGCCGGAGCGTGTATGTGCGTGAGTATGTGCGTGCGTGCGTGTCATTGTGTATTTGTTCACAGCCACCGCTTGAGAACCAGTGTTGATGTGTGTACGTCCTCGTAAACTAGCGGTTCGGCAAATGAGTCTCGAAAGTATAAAAACCAGGCTTTAATGCAAAAAATTACTGAGACCAATTCATTCAACTAAAAGCCTTTGAAAGCGGTGCCCCAGAATGGCCGCAGTCTAATGACTGAAATAATTGAAAGATAAAAGACCACCGTATATGATTTTTGTTTTTTACTTTTGATATAGTCTTGTAATGTTAATGTTATTGTTACCGGAGTTAAAGCAATGATATTTTTGTTGTGTTTTCTATCGACGGTTGAAAGAGAATATGACATCAATAACAATAGAAATGGCAATTGAACAAAAATCAATGATTGAAATCTGTGATCCACTTCCAAAATGGGACTCGAATATATTTTAATGAAATCCTCTTTCACTTTATTCGACCTCAAATTTCGGCATATCTAGTTAATAATCCTTTTAAAACGATTACAACTTCCAAAGTCAAACTGGTGTTTAAGGATCTTTCACATGCTTCTTGAAATTATAACGCTACAGATTTATAAACAGGAAGGTTTATATTCAAACTATAGTCTATTTCTAAGAAGAGGAAGGGTGGTCACGATTGGATTATGATAGGTTTACTGATCCAGGAATTGTCTACACCCAAAGAGCGACAACTCTTTTTAAATGCAGGAGTTCGTTATAAAGCTGAAACATTAATCTTAGTGATAGAGTTTCTTATTTTTGTTATTCTCGAATCTCAGCTCTGTTATTCTCGAATCTCAACGGAATAATTTATACGATTTTTAATAAAACCCCATTTTTGGCGTTGAGCTATTTCAGTATTTGAGTGTTAGTGAAGACGTTGTATTTGTGCCTTGCTTTGGATAACGTATCCATTGATATAACTCAACAGGCTGTAGTAATGGCAAGGCAATTAACAATAGTAATTAGATTTCATATGTTATCTTTACGCTTGAAAGTACAATTAGTGGTTATGGCTAGAAGCAGTATCGAATCGAAATGAATCACCGTCATTTCTGAATATACACAAATGCAGTTTACATTTGAATTTCAGGCAAGCTCACTTCTATTACGTCATTCGACGAATTACAGGGTGCAGTGGGAAAACGTTCAACATTTTACACAGCCATTGGTGTTGTGTAAATAAAATTAGGCGCAGATGTGGCTGTGTGGTAAATGTGCTTCTCAGCTACATGGTTCTGGGTTCATTCCCCCTGCGTGGCACCTTGGGCAAGTGTTTTCTTCTATAACTTCGGGCTGACCAAAGCCTTGTGAGTGGATTTGGTAGAGGAAAGCTGAAAGGAACTCATAGTATATATTGTACCTGGATGCCTGCGTGTGTGTGTGTGTAAGAGAGAGAGAAAAAAGAAAAAAAGAAAGAAAGTGAGAGAGAGAGAGAGAGAGAGAGAAAGAAAGAAAGAAAGACAGAAAGAAAGAGTGAAAGAGAGAGAGAGAGAGAGACAGACAGACAGACAGACAGACAGAAAGGTGGGGAATTTTGTATGCCATGTAGATCCCATTATTCTCCTATATTTTACTATCATGAAGTGGAAAATATATTGAACTCGGAGAAACTTACTGGCGAGCGAAACTTTGCCAAGATTATTCGGTAGCTGATTTTTGTCAGTTTGTTGTATCACATATTGATATTGTATAATGAAATAATGATGTCTATATAAACATCATTTATTATATCGCAAGCCTTCTGGATGGGCCTGTCATCAGGTTTGAACATACAATAGTTTTATGTTGTCAGAAAAATTATATATTTGCACAATACAGCTTAGAGCTCTCCCCATTTGATGTAACTATAGCATTACAGCCAACATATTAGAAGTGTATGAAAATCTTAAGAGATATATCTCATGTCAGGACATAATTTCTATAGCAGCACCTTTCCTTTGAATTTCCAGAAGAAATGGTGATCAAATTTTAGGGCATGACATTGTTGGAATTTAATAATTTTCCTCATGAAAAGTATATATCACCTGAAGTAAGGAATGTGCGTAGAACCAGAATGTATCCATATTTGGCATAAACAAAATAAGCATACTCTTTTCTATAAGAACCAAATGCACTGTCATTTAAAACGGTTGTTGATGTCTTCATAAAACCAATCAACAGACTGCATCACATCTAACTACAGACTATTTAGTTTGAATCACTTTTATCGACAGGGAACTAGAAACTAGCATACCCCTGAAGGTATTTTAGACAAGCAATCTCATCAACGTATTTTCATCTAAAATAAGAAAAATGTTTTTAATTCTTAAACATTCCATTCAGAATATTAGATGACACTCTAAAGTACGATATTCTCAACGGTTGAGAATACATTTAACGCAAAGAGCCAACACAACAAGACATTAAACGATTTAATAAGCTGCAAATAAACTTTACGATGATAAAATTCGGAAGCGAAAATCTTTGTACAGAATTCTTCCCTGATCCACAAAACATCAACTGAAATTTAAGAATACTAACGTTTTAATACCAACGTTGAGAACTTCTTTACTTGCAGCAACGTTCTCTAAATTATTAGATAACTCCGCAAAGCGAACAACGCGCCACTATTGCCACTACCTTCCTGATACTGAGACCAGGAACAGTTTTTAAAATTCCAGGAATAATGATCTATCTATCTATCTATCTATCTATCTATCTATCTATCTATCTATCTATCTATCTATCTATCTATCTATCTATCTATCCGTATATACGTGTGCATGTGTTTGTGTGTGTGTGTGTGTGTATAAAATTGGGAATGTATATGTATGTATGAATTTATGCCATAACGTATAACAGTTGTGTCACGCATTTCTTTTGTCAATATTTATGCTTGTCTACTTGTGTATAGGTCGAGCGCCAAAAAAATTCCACCAACACATAAAGTCAGGCTTCAATATTAGCTAATTTCGAATCCATTATTTCGCTATTCTTCAACACTTTTTAAAAAACAAATGTTCTTCATAATTTCTGGTATTTATTTTCTTTTTGAAAATGTTTGTAATTATAATTCTCCGGAGATAATATACAATTACTCTACAATTTCATTATTTCATAGGTTTTACTAGTCACCTAAACACATATCACCTCATTTTGTTTTTTACTCCCAAACGATTTGTTTGGTCTTGGGTTTATTATGAATTATTCTGTAATCACAGAATTGGAAAGTCTCTAAGTGTTTTTTTTTAATTAAAAGTGCGAAACAAATATACATGTAAAGTATTGCAAAGCATAAATGACGATTCATGCACACACACACACACACACACACACACACACACACACACACACACACACACACACACACACAC
>NC_068992.1:65341714-65354356 GCF_001194135.2 Octopus bimaculoides
TATATATGGGTATGTCCAAGCGTGCGTTTGCTACCGCATATACGAACAGCAACAGGCAAACAACTATGCATAAATAGATGTACACGATAGTTTCAGAATCACACTTTATCATAACATTTTGAAATGCATAACAGAAATTAAGCCAACAGCAGAAAAAACACACGCATCAACAACAACACATACATATAAATACACACACACACACACACAGATAGAAATGCTGTCTCAGATGTACGCCTTATAACGAAAAGCACCATTACAATTACTGCTATTTAACATACATTTAAATAGTGTAAACACGAACAGAGAAAGACTCAAAATCACTCTATGACGGCCTCACTTTCTCTCCGTCTCTCTCTCTCTCTCTCTCTCTCTCTCTCTCTCTCTCTCTCTCTCTCTCTCTCTCTCTCTCTCCCTCTATCTCTCTCTCTCTCTCTCTTCCTCTTTTCCTAATTTTCACTCTCTCCCTCTTTCACTCTCTCTCGCTCACACACACCCACACATACAGTCATATCAACATAGTACTGTATATATATATGTATATGTCCACATGTTTGCACATGGCCACATACATACATACATACATACATACATACACGTGCATACACAGATACTATGACACATAGACACATATAATGAGCTATTAATTAAATATGAATTTTAATTTTTGTGATTGCTTTCTAAAACGATTATCGAATTTGAAAAAAGGTGGATTTAGAATAGAGACCGTATATTTGTCCTAGATATGGCTTTTATCAATATATAACTATGTGTGTGTACGAGTGTGGGTATGTATGTGTGTTTGTGTGCGTATGTATATATGTGTGTATATAAATAATAACATTTAGAGATATACATGCACATATATATTTATCTATATATATTCGTATATCTAATATTATATTGATATAAATTATTTGTAGGTGTGTGTAAATGTGCATGTGTGGGCGTGTGTATGTATACATTAATAACTATGTACACATACGCATGCACAATCGCGCGCGAGCAGATATATTGCTTACGTCATAAGCGATAATATACGCTGAGAAACATGAAATAAATAACTTTTTTCGGTGGTGCTCGGAGTAGAGGCAACTATAAATTACCTCGGGCAGCGTTCGCCTTTTTCTCTCCAAATAGTATACGATCAAATATTTACTTTATATACTTATAGCTTTATGTATTTCGAGTTTATACGTCAGAAGTGATTTATATAGAAACGTACATATGTATATACACACACATATATAAATACATGTGTGCGTATGAACATATATAGGCAAATATATATACACATATATACATATGTATACATGAATTATGTGTGTATTATTCGTTTCTTCTATTATTCTTTTACTTGTTTCAGACAACTGACAGTGGCCATATTGGAGCACCGCTTTGAAGGCTTTTAGTTGAACAAGTCCACCACAATACTTTTTTAAAGCCTAGTACTTTTATCGAACGCTTTTTTCGCACCGCTACACTACGGGATCGTAAACACACCAACACCGATTGTCTACAGTGATGGGCCTGTAATTTTCCTTTTACATTCCACCGGCACGCGTGCCACATGCGTGACTCTGGTATTTGACGCGACAGCGATCTTGCTCGGCTTGATGGGTCTTCTTCTAAAGTACGACATATTGCGAAATGTCTCAGTCATTGCCTCCGTGGGGCCCAATGCTCGAATGGAACTCGGCCACTTTGCTTCCGTGAGATCCAACTCTCGAAAGGTACATCTCAAAAGGTGCATTACACATCCAGCGAAGCCAACTAGCTTAATTTCTTTCAATCCTACGCATGCCTTCGGCCGTCACAGCCTATGCTTCACTGCCATGTAGCATAGTTGTTCGCACACAGGCATCATACAATCTCCCTTACATTCTGAGAGTGAGAGAGAGAGAGAGGCCCTTTGTTGCCAGCAGAGGTGGGAGCTCGCTGAACTTTGCTCAGCCTAGTCTTATTCTCCATCTACACTCTCGGAGCACCCACCTCCACTAATACCTTGGCCACCTAGATAACGGAAGCTATCTACTACTTCTAGTTTACTCCTCTGACAGTTGATGGAGTCTATTTTCTGCTCATTTTAACCGTTTAACCGTTTACTGCACTTGTGCATCCTCCATGCAAAAAAACAATTTCAAGTTTAAAATGCGAATTTAATTTTGTGATCTACATCCTAATGACGGAGTTCTGTATCTGTACCTGCTCGATGTTTCTTTTAAGAAAGAGTTCAGATTATTAAAACCAGAAACCACACACTCACTTTCTTAGGTACATGTATATATATATATATATATATATATATATATAAATATGTGTGTGTGTGTGTGTGTGTGTGTGTGTGTGTGTATGTGTGTGTGTATGTAAATATATATACATACATATATATATGTAATATGCACTTGTGTGTGGATGCGCGTGCGGTGTGTGTGCGCGTGCGTGTGTGAGTGCGTGCCTGTGTCTGTGCGTGTGTGTGCGTGCCTGCGATGAAAACTTTTGAGCCGGTAGGAAACCGATATGAAACGATACCGCTCTGAAAGACATTTTATAAAATTTCTCATGTACGCAATATTAATGTCTGCCCGACCGTAACATTTTTTTCTTAATCTCAAATTTAACAAATTTCTCCATTAGTTGTTTATTTAACCCCCACAGCAAGTACTGTTTGGCTTTTCATCATTTAATCTCATCTCATTGTCATGTATTAAATAACAACCGCCCACGCAGAATGCCCAGTGCTTGTCAATAAACAATCATACCAAAATTTTATAATTTCACATTTTATTCCGTGCTTGAAAAATCTGGTTATTCTTCATAGACACAACGCATTTTTATATTTGCTTACGTTTTGTGCCTATAGCTGTGTATTTGCTTGCATTTACATCCATACATATAACTTCTGAGATATTATATTGTATGAGGAGATGACATATTGTCCAATACGAAAATGCGGCAACCATAGAAATAAACAATGGAACATTCTCTTCACTGTCAAGCAGGATTTTGTGTGAGTATATTTTACAGTTAAAGAATGACGTGGTATAGCGTTCAATACGTGTAGGATTGCAGCCGTGAAGCCTGCTTAGAGCGTTAGAACTGATAATGGGGATTAAAACTACATCGCTCTTATTCCCGCTGGCAATATCATTACGGCTCTCTCTCTCTCTCTTTCTCCCTCACTCTCTGTCCCTCTCTATCTCTCTCGCTCTACTTTGGTGTTTCCTGCTTACAGTATCAATGTGCTCAAAAGCGATGTCATAACAGATCTTATTATTCGGTGGGAATAAAGTCTTTATTGATGAGCAAAAAGTCAATCCGCCTCTCCGCCCCCAAACCCCCACACGCAAACAAGTGTATACACGAACATCAGTACATAAGGATGCAGAAAGAGAAGGAGGGAGAGAGTGAGGGAGAGAGAGAGGGAGAATACGTGCGCAACCACACGCGCGTACATAGACATATCTCAACAGGTAGCATAGAAATTCGCAATCATTCAAGTTTGTCTACATCTACAGTTTCTTTAACAACTTCAATATGTTTAAATGTGAGGACTTGCGGGCTAGCGTGTGATCTATCTATCTATCTATCTATCTATCTATCTATCTATCTATCTATCTATCTATCTATCTACCTATCTATCTATCTATCTATCTATCTATCTATCTATCTATCTATCTATCTATCTATCTATCTATCTATCTATCTAATATATATATGTGTGTATATATATATATATATATGGATGGATAGATAGACAGATAGATAGATAGACAGATAGATAAATAGATAGATAGATAGATAGATAGATAGATAGATAGATAGATAGATAGATAGATAGATAGATAAATAGATAGATTGTGTGTATAGTTATGTTTATGCGCATCCGAATACCTCTGTGTGTATGCATATATGTGTATGTCTGGTGTGTGTCTGTGCATGTATATGTGTATGTATGGCGTGTGTGTTTATGTGTATATGTGTGTGTTTGTGTGTATATGGGGTGCGTGTGTGTGTTTGTGGCGGTTTGTACCGTCAAGAATGTTAAGAGTCAGATGTTAACAACGCACGATGTTGATAGTTTTGGAAACTAAGTTATAAAAGAACTAACTTTAGCAAAGCTGAAATAGCAACCACAGATTGCAATTCAGTTTGTGTTTGGTCGAGAAGATTTATGTGCTGTTACAGCTCTTCAAGAAAAGCCGATCTGTATAAATGTGGGGTTGATTTGACTATTATATTTAATTGTTTTAAGGAACCTAGAGAGAATCTCCGGCAGCTCATCGCATTTTATTTATTAATGAATGTCACCGTTCGTCATTTCACTAGATTCTGCTTTCATTTTTGCAGTTTCTCTTTATTTCTGCAATTATCAAACAATTAGATTCTTTAAGAAAAATAGAAACCTGCGATCTTTATATATTTCTCAAAGACAATGTTTAATATTTCAACAGATATTCAAAGTAAATTCGGTACCAAATACACGACAACTCTCCTTTAGCATAACCGAGCTTCTCATGAACAACTGTCTTCAATACTTCTTAGATATGACAGTTTAAAGATTAATGGTTATTCGTTGTACAGCTATAAAGTTATAAGTAATGTATTAAGATTGTGTTTCAGAATATTGTTTAATTAAGAAGGTAATGAAATTATAGGAATCAATACGCGATATAGCATTGATCTGACAAGATCGAGAAACGTAAACGGCATATTCGAGAAGCAAATTCTCGTTGAATATGCAACAAGAAGCTAATTAATGTTGATAGATTACACAGTTCATAGCTCGAAGATCATAATATCATGTTGCAAGTATAAACCACTAACGACAGCATCAGAGGCATTGATTCATATTTATACGTGGAGCTGCTTATTAAGTGATAATATATTCTCATCATCTGTCAGAGAAGGTGTAAATACATTTCACTAACGTCCAGATAAGGCTATGTTCTTCGACTGCCATATGACACCCCAGCCCTAGATGTGTGACAGTCAAAGATAAGATTTAATAATTAACACTCAGCGCATGAAGCGAACAGACAGATTTTATTTCCGTTTTCTTAACCAATACTCAGTGTACTTGTTATTATGTTGCTATGAAGACAAAGCAAAAGCGTTTGGAAGAATCGGAGATGAATATCGTTGAATTTATCACTTTAGTTAGTAGAATTCCAACCCGATTTCCATTTGCATCCGAATCACTTTCGTTTTCAATATTAATACCTGAAAGAAAGGCAAGGATATCACAATATTTCTCCCCGGTAAAGAATGCAACTTTAATTGCTGTTTGATGGCTGGAAATACTCCACAAGTTTGACGATAAAATACAAAAAGTCTGCAGTATAAGTCGTGTATCTAAGAGCGGTCAAGAGAATAATACATTTCAGCCTCGTGCGTCAACGGTAGCAAATTATAACTAGAATCGTCTCGTGAGAAAGTGACGGACGGCACATTATAGACATTCTATTAGACATAAAATGATTGCACTTGCAATAAAAGAAGCGACAAATTGTTAAACATGTTTTGTTTTCTTTAAATAGTTCATTGTTATTTTGGGCACATTTCACAAGAATTTTCATATTGTAAAAATCTGTCTTATGAGGCAGTTTATCATCTATGAATTATCAGTTCGCATTTCCAAAGATTTAGATGTCGCTTATACGATAATGTGAGTTTTTTTAGTCGATCCCAATAGTCAATGGCTCTCATGCTGTCTATATTTCTTGCTGTTGACCTCTGGAGTGCTTTCTACTTTTCATATGTGTATATGTTTAAATCTGTGTGTGTGTTTTTGTGTCTGTGTTTGTCAACTACTACACTCACCATCACTTGACAACCGATGTTGGTGTGTATTCGTCCCCGTAACTTTGTGGTTCGGTAACAGAAACCGATGGAATGAGTACTAGGCTTACAAAGAATAAAACCTGGGATCGATTTCCGCGACATAAAAAGAAATCTTTAAGGTGGTGCTTTAAGGCGGCCGCAATCATATGACTGAAAGAAGCAAAACAATAAAAGAATAACAGAGTATATATATATATATATATATATATATATATATATATATAACATACAGACACATACATACATATATATGTATAATGTGTCATCCCATAAATAGTGCGCTGTTTTTATATACTTCTTGTAATTTTCAATATTAAGATAAACAAATTTCTTTTTTCATCTAAAATATATTCTCCTTCATTTTCTACAATGCTCTTCCATCTAGTTGGTTTCTTTCAAGTCCCCTTTCCAATATTCACTTGTCTGTTACGAAAAATACTCCTCTAGTACTGTTCTGACCTCGTTTAAAGAATTCATATTTTCTTCCGTCCAAATGATTTTCAAGACTGTTGCCGTGCATTATCCTAATGGAAGAACAACTTTCTTCTTGATACCAAGGATGGTCGTTTTTCTTCGAGTGTTAACTTGAATGACTGGTTGGATGACCAAATCCAATCTTCTCTGCTAGTTCCTCAATAATTACGATAGGAGTTTGTTCCACCAAGGTTTGTAGGACGTCCTCGTCCAGCTCTACAGATCTTCCAAGGCGAGGCGTCTTCTAGGGTGTAGTCTCTACCTCGGAATTTCTGGAACCACTGTTGACAATGACTCACGCTTATAGTTTCTCCCCTATATATTGCATTAATAGTCCACTTTCCGTTGCGTTGTTGCCTTTATTGAACACATAAAGCAAAATTGAACGAATATTTACCTTTGTCTTTTCCTTTCAAAAAATAACTGTTAAGATCGAAGTGCACTCTTGAAAACTGTTTTTATAGCAAGTTGATGCAGGTAGTTTATCCCGTTCCCCTTCGACTTTTAGTTCATGAAAGCAGGTTGTAATTTTACCGTGTAATTTTTCTTAGTGCAATTCAATTTTAACTTTTTTTTTCAAAGCTATAATGAAAGTGACAAACGAGCATGTTTGGCATATTTTTGCTTTATAAGTTCAGTAAAGACAACAACGCAACGGAAAGTGCGAGGAATGTTAATGCAGTGAATGAGGATCAGTCCCCGTTCCAGAAATTCCGAGCCGGAAACTACAGCCTAGAAGACAGGCCTTAATTTTGAAAAATAAAAGAATTACTGTAAAACCGATTTATTTCTGGGATGGCCTAATATATACAAACATACATGTATACAAATGGAAACAAAACAGCAATCTTTCGTTCAAAGACAGAAGTCAATATATTCGTTATAATTTATTATTCATATAATGTTAATTTTCCGACAAACATTATGAAATATTTGCTTCGTTTTTTTTGTTTATTTATTACTTATTAACATTAAAGAACAGGAGAAAATTACGTTTACTAACTTGATTGAAGAGTTGAAAATGCAAAAACGCATAAAAATCAACCAGCTTTCACTTTTACAAAACCAGGGCAGAAACATAACGCTCATTTTCATTTGAGGTAATTTTCCATTTAACAAATCGCAGGACATTTTATATTGTAATATAATAAACACGCACAAACAGTTTCATAAAATTCCAGTATTTCTAAGCAGACTTTAATACTTATTTATTATTCTTTCTCTTTAAAAGAAAATATCAAACCAGAACAGCAATCGTTTACATGTAAAATTCAATATAACAAACGTAGCATAATGCAGAAAATAAATATAATTGAGTATTAGTACAGAGACAAATAACTGACATTTCGAAATCGATTTCTCAAAAAACGTAACTCACATCAAATAAAAACAAAAACAAACAAAATGAAACAATACTAATTCGAATTTTCCAACACGATTTCTAACTGCTTTTCTGTTTTTTTTTAATTAATTATTATTATTTTTGTGTGGCTACTGTTGATGCCGTATATCATCATCATCATCATCGTCGTCGTCGTCGTAATCATCGTAATCATCGTAATGATTATCTTCATCATCATCATCATCATCATCATCAAAATCATCATTATCATCGTCCTCGTCATCGTCATCATCAGCACCAACATCATTAGCGTAATAGTAATCACAATCATAATTCTCATGAACATCAATTACATTATCGTCATCACAATCATCTCCACCACCATCACCACTATCTTGATCATCATCATCATCATCATCTCTATCATCATCACCACCACCACCATCACCACCACCACCGACATCATCGTTATTGGCATTGGCTTCCAATAACATTGTTGGAAAGATGTATTCTTATTAGATCCTGTATTCTTATTGGATCTGATTGGATCCTGTATCCGTACCTCCGTACATCTACGCAATCACCATGAACACTGCTTCCAATCTGACTCCATTCTAACATTGAAAACGCACACAGACATACTTGTCAACTAGTTTTAGTTCCTCTATTTACAGTATTATAGATTACGCTCAGACAAATATACATCTTATTAACAGCATCAACATCTTCTGTTTCTTATTTGCGTGTTCGAACTTCACTCTCAGATTATTTATCCTTTTGCTATTTACTAATTGATTCGGGCCATTATTATTCCTTCCCCTTTCGAGTTGGATTGTTTCATTTTATATTATAACGATGTATTCGATGTCGAAAATTGCCGAAATAAGCCGATCTTTGAAGATCCGTTTAAAGAAGTACACACAGTTGTTGTCTCTGCCATCCACGTTTCTATTGCATGTTGTATTTTTCAAACATATTTCATTGCCTCTTCCGAATCGTTTATCCAATGCTAACCATTTTGACTATTAATCCCTCATTCTACAACACTTGATTCTGTTCTCGTATCTGCAGCGATTTTGGGTTGGCGTTTTATCTTGTTCGGAATTCATGTTACTTTGCTGTAATAACAATTGCGTGTCTCGTAAAGTGAAAATCTAATTATTTTTTCTATGAATATGAATTTACGGTACCATAATTAAATTATGTTTCAAGAACCACATTTTCAATGTTTTCTTACGAATCAAGAATTCAAAAATGTATTTAGTAAAAATTGCTAAGAACATCTACGGAAGATTGGTCTTAGTGGGTTTAGAGCAACTGGTATGTGTTCCTCACTGAAAATTTCCTAAATCTATGAGAATCGGTCTTTAGCCTTCTAACAGCAACTTTATCTCGTTTAGCTTATATAATTTAAAAGTGATAGGAAGTATAAACTGTCTACATTCCACACATAAATTGTGATTGATATAAATACAAAATTACGTCTGATAATAAATCTGTTCTGTTTGACATTGCTAACACTGGATTGGATGTCTCATGTCCAAAAACATATTCATGCTTCCAACATTGTCACTATATCATGTCAGTTGTGTCAGCCCACAGGCCGAGACAAAGAGGTATACGAAACGTACTCTAAAGGAGATCTGGTCCTTCATCAACCATTGCATTAGTAAGATTCTTGAAATACATTGGCCGAAAAAAGAAATCAAATAGATTGCCTTCTGGCAACAAATCCAGCAACCCCTCGTTGAGGTAGAGCTGAAATGAAGGGTCTTTGCATTGGAAACAAATTCAGTAAACATAAGCACAACGCTGTCAAGCAGTTCCTCTGCTGGAAATCTTAGAACAAAAGGATGAGAGTAAAGGCTAAAGAAATTTTGGCGACGTTGGAATTTGCAGAACAAAGCGGAAAGATCCGGATGGAGCAAGGGATGTTGGGGAAGAAATTCTGTGACAGGGACGAGCGGAGGGAGATCCTCGATGGTCTGCGCCACAAAGTGTCGGTGAGCGATATTGATATTCTTTCAAGAACTCCTTGAAACAAAATACAGAAACACGTATGATGTACTTTGACGGACTGAGAAATTTCACACACACACACGCACATATACACACACGTACACACATACACACAATCGTACACAGGCATGCTCACACATACATACATACGGAGAGAGAGAGAGAGAGAGAGAGAGAGAGAGAGAGAGAGAGAGAGAGATACACATATACATATGTGTGTGCCTGTCGTTTATTCTTCTGAAGGGTTATTCAACAAAGTCGAATGAAGTGACATCTACGACATTTTGTCCAAGGAATAAGACGTTTTCAATATTTAACTATGAATTAATCTCACGAATAAATTGGTATTAAAGCGTTTCCATTGGTCACTAATGCCAACAGATTTGTTGATAATGGATTGTTTTCATTTCTCATAATCATTTATATGTAATTAAAAAGTTCCATAATTAATGCCTAAAACAAATTCTGTTGTTTTTGCAATTAAACTTTTAAAAGTTTTCCACCATAGTCCTGAAAAATATTGATTGAATAAACTGAGGTTAATTATTATTACTATCATTATTATTATTTTAATTTAAGGAAAAAGAAACCGTTGTGCTCCGACTTGATGGAAAATATTTCTCTTGTTATATCATTAGATTCCATCACATTTCTCTATTCGTTTCTATCCTTTATTCGGAAATGGTCAAAGAAAGCGAAACTTATGATTTTTTTTCACTTGGGGAGTGCTTTGAAAACTATTTCGTAAAGATAGAATTTAAAAAATAGAATGACAAAATCTATATACTTATTATATTTTTTCCTGAAGATTCTGTGCTTTGTCATAACATTTGACACAAACAATCAAACACACATGTATGTATGTATGTATGTATGTATGTATGTATGTATATTTTTTCTGATGATTCTCCGAAACGAGATGAATCGCTGATTAATTAGCGAAATTTCTTATTACCTCCTTCTACTTAACATATAAAAACTGTACACCTCTTCAAACATTCTACAAACACACATACGCACACTAGTAGTTCACAGGTATACACGTTTATTGGCTTGGCGTCCGTATTGTGCTCGATTAATGAGAAACGGAAGATGGAAGATACGAGAATTTTTATTAATCACTGCAATCGTTTCGATCCATCTTGCATCGAACCCTCGCGGGTGAGCTACTTATCAACTGGTTTAGGTGTTCCCTCGGGTGATTTCAGTATGCTTCGTTGAAATAAATTCTGTTTCGCACAATTTATTTCTGGATTTCTTCTAGTTCTTATTTAGAAATGGCAAATTAAGGGATATTGCTTCGTTCTTATAGAAGATCCATAACACAGATGAGTTGGAAAAAGAAACAAATACACAATACAGCGAAGAAATGTAATATTCGATGTCCTTTTTTATCTCAATGTAGATCGCCTTACCATTCATACCATTCTTCGAGCATGAACGAGCAAAATTAATTTTATATCAATTTAAAGGACAATGTCTCCGACGATCGACTTCGGCGTTTTTGTTATTATGATTAGAAATGCAACAGAACTGTACTTAATGTATCACCGCCTTTAAAGAACAGGGCGGGCGATTGAATTGTTTTATTAGTTCCAGCTATAGATATTTCCTTATTAATTTGGAATGTTTAACAACAGGTATTCATTAACATTAATGGAGAGCTTCGCGTTTACAATCACTGTAATTCTACAACACACACACTCTTATATATATATATATATATATATATATATACACACACATATATATATACATACATATATATATAAACATACATATATGTGTGTATACATATATCTCTCTCTATATATATTTATACATGTTTTATATATATATTTATATATATATATATATACATATATATGCATGTATATATATATATATATATATATATATATATATATATATATATATATATATATATATATATATATATATATATATCTATATATATAAATATGAATATATATATATTTATGTATATACATATACATTTGTATATATGTGCATATATAGAAATAGACATACACACCCACATGTATGTATGCATGTATTTCTGTACATTGTTTCTAAAAATTACATGTATATATTTATTGAAATATAGACATATACACAATAGCAAACAAACGCATACACATACACATATAGAGGAATTCTGACTTTTGAGATATTCAACAATCATTTTATTCACTATCGTCTAAATATCCAAAAGGTTAAATAGGGAGGAAAAGATTGACTTAATATATCACATGGCTTCTCTCTCTCTCTTTTTCTCTCCTTCTACAGAAGATTCCGTACAGATCTATACATACATACATACATACATACTCGCACACAGACACACGCATGTATATGCATAAAGATGGGTTACAATAATTAAAAAATTTTTAAATAGACAATGCACTGCCAGACAACATAAATATAACATAATATTGCTACGTAAAACACGTAGGCCATTCGATATAAAATCCATATTGCGCGGCCCCTCAGTAAAAATGAAATGTAAATAGACAGCTTTGAGAAATAAACAATACACATTGACAGATCGGCATATATTCAGCCCCAAATTAAAAGGTTATATTATAATTCGGCTACGTTGTAATTTAGAGAAAAGTTTAAGGGTATCATAGGTTTATATGAGCATGTATTGATTGTGAAATCCTCTGAAGCGTTGACACGATATGCTTCGGCGTTGACAGTTTTATGTATATCGAAACATTAATGTTTGTGTGTATAGTCTCCGTCAAGTTTGCTGCGTTGTTCGTTATCACAGTGTGATTTTTTTTTATTAATTTGAGTCGTTGTTGACGTGTGTATGTATGTTCGTATGGGTATATTTATGTATATATGTATATGTGAACATATGTACGTACGTTTGTATGAATGTATGAATGTATATGTCTATATCTATCTATCTATCTATCTATCTATCTATCTATCTATCTATCTATATATATATA
>NC_068992.1:65354442-65355521 GCF_001194135.2 Octopus bimaculoides
CCTGCGTGTATATATATATATATATATATATATATATATACACGCAGGGAGATGTATTCATTGGAAATGGAAAGTTCATAAATTGTTACTCAAACTAAGGGTTCCCAATTTTAGAACGCAGTTACTTACATTTATGTAGAGAATACTGTTCATATCATTGTGCATGGCGATAATATTGAGAAGGATTAATGTGTGAACCGTTATCAGCGTTCTGTTTCCATTAAAGCGTGAACACGTTGTACGTTAAAACTCATTCCTTCTTTCTTCTCTTTATGTCCATTTTATTTACACTACACACACAAAAACACAAGTGAATGCACATTTTATTTTGTGTACGTATTCCCATTCATATTCAATTCAAAAAGTTCCCCATACACGATTGCCTGTCCCACAACATACAAACATCTATTAGCATTTTTCACCTCAAAATCCCCACGTGATTTCATATAGGATTTGACAAATATCTCATTTGAAATTATATATAAAATGGATGTCTTGTAAAACTATTCTGCATAAACAATATGAGCCATACGAACAATCCAGTACACGCCCATCATCAGCTGCCTCAGCTATTTGAACGATAAATGATATAAATAGTTTATTTCCCATACAAGCACAATTTTCCTGAAGGCATTCATTATCAAATACATATGTAATGCTTAAATCAAAAGACTAACTATTCGTCATTGTCTTTAATGATTAATCAAATAAGGAGCTTAATGAAGGAGGTTGTGTGAAGAATTTACGTCATTCAAACTTCTGTTAGCAAATTTTGAAGTATTTTCTAGATGCCCAGTTGAATCTCATTTTTGTTGTTTGATTTTCTATTTCAAAACGGCGTCTGGAAATCTGGAGAAAAACAAAGTCGGAGTAACACTTTAGAAAGGTATTAGATTCCAATGAATATATGACACTGCTTTTTGTTTTCAGTACTCTCTAATTGTATAAATTGTTTCTAATATTTGTATTCACACCCTCACGTGCACAATTATTTATACAAAAATTCACATACGTGTGTATATATATGTATATATATGTACACACACATGTATATATATATAAATATATATATATATATA
>NC_068992.1:65355704-65359641 GCF_001194135.2 Octopus bimaculoides
TGTATGTCTGTGTGCATGTATATGTGCATATAGATGTCTATATATATATACACACACACATATATATATATATATATACATATATAGTATATATATATATATATACATATATACGTATATATATATACATACATTGATACATATGTACATACATACGTACGTACGTACGTACGCACGTGCGTGCATACATAGATAGTACATACATAAGTACATACATCTATAACTTGCAAGCTCTGAGTAATTTGCTTGTATGTGGAAATATGTTATTGAGTAAGGACTCTGAATGTTACTCATGGTTTTATATATATGTTATTGTTATCATTAGAGCTTGAATGCTGAGTATATTCACCATTCCGAAAGTATAGATTCAAAGGTCATCGATTTTTATGAACCGAACTACACACATACACACACATACATGCCTACATACATACGTACGTAGGTATATCTGTGTGTATGTGTGTATATATATATGTATTTCTCTCTTTATATATATATATAAACGTGGGTCAGTATATGTATTTCTTTGTATATGTTCCATATGTTCCTTGTGTATATTGTTGCATTGCCACAAACACGTATGCAATGACGTAGCAATATCCAAAGCTATCCACGTCGTTGTGGAAGTTTCGTATTTCACGATTGCTGTCGCAGCCACACATTAATGGTATTCATTATTGTAGTTGTCCATTAAAACGGACATTAATAATCGCTTAAACACCATGCCTCCCTCCATGTTATTGCAGACACATACTACTGTATGTCTGTGTGTATGTCTATACATGTATGCGTCTATCTGTATGTGTGTGTTTGTATGTGTATATGTTTGTAAGTACCTGTATGCACATGCAGTCATACACATGACTACGTATGCATTCCAGCAGGTGTGTTTGAATGTGTAAATGACGAATGTCCTTTTTTCTTGCAAATTTGAATATTGTTTTGCATGTTTATTTTTCCTCTAACTGTTCCATATTATATGTTTCGGTAAACCATGTTGGTGCAGTGTTGGCAATGTCAATTTGATACCGGTTTCTGGTATGTATGTATCTATATATTTTCATAAATCACTATGTATGTGTAAAATTTACGGCAACGTATGCTCCAAGCTGATGTCTTTGGTCATTGGGTTAACTACAAGTAAGATAATCGTAGACGATACTGTGATCCCCAGAAAAACTCCGAAGAAAAATCGATCCATGACTTTGGCAATTTCCTGCCACTCTTGAATGAATTTTCTTTCTACCATACATCGGTCGTTCATTGCGATGATGTACCGAAGATAGCGCATCATTTCGTCATCAAAGGAGTTCTCTGGAGTCAGTATCGAATGTGTTTGTGCACTAACACCACTTGAGCTTGAGCAATCTGTTATCTTCTCATGGCCGAGACCGTTACAGCGCACTCCACAATGACTGTGACGATCTGAGCCATACGATTCTCTGGAAAGTTTTTCCATTTTGTTATGAAGCGAAGAATGGCAATAACGATTTGGGATAGTGTCCGTCCATTCCATGCAAAGGGCCCTTGAAAGTAAGTAGGAGAATTTTCGCAGCCAGTACGGCGGTCCGGATTGGAAACTACCACGGTGATGAAGGTTTAGGATGAAAACGGAAAATACCACGGACAGAGCACTCATAGCCATTATAACGGTCAGGTAAATTCCTACAAAAGAGAAACGAAGAAGGCGATTAAATGAAAAGAATCTATGGAGTTTTGAAAGCACAGATTAGGAAATGCATATACAGAAACATATATATATAAACGCACAATAAAATGAGAAAATAATACATTCCACATGCCGGACGTATTTATAAAGATTTCACCAGAATTTTCATTCCGCTAATCACCACCATCTATATCATAACATGATTACAATATAAAATTTAATTGACGTAATTGAAGTTAATTTCATAGCACGTTTACTCAAAACAATGGATTTGCCCTTTCATTGTAAAAAGTATGTGTAAGTAGGTATATACATACATATATACATACATACATACGTACATACATACATACAAACATACATACATATTAACCAGTACTTTCATAGGATTTTGCTATCCCTGAATGAAGTTTGTAACTTTTAATTCTGGTTCTGTTATAAAATGCCTATTAGTTATCTAGCATAAGCTTTCGTAATAGTTTCACAATTCTAAAACTATTCATTCGTGATACGTGTGACTAGACAGCGATACGTCTGAAACAAGTTTTGGAGCCAAAACAGTGTGAAATGACGTACAGCTGTACTTCGATACCAACCAATGAACAAACATCCCCACAGATAATGACAGAGTTCTTCTACCGATTTCATTTGGCAATGCTTTTAATGGCAGAGACGAATACAATCAAATTACATTCGATTTGCAAATCGAAGTTGTGTGACAAATATTTATATTTGGCAATCGTTCAAATAATTTTTGCCTAAAAGAGTATGAACCAGTGAAATTAAGTCATTTAATGCAATTTAGAGGCGTCGGGTAGATAACATTGAAGATATTCCGTGTAAATATTACGTAACCAGTAGTTTGCCGATACAAGGAGATGACATTTCGTACAAGAGTCGGGCTATTTAATTTCATTTGGAGAAAACAAACAGAAAGTAGAGTAAAAACAAATATATAAAATAATCAAAAATATACATGTTTATTTATGTGTGTGTGTGCATGTTTGTATATACATGTACGCGTGTGTTTGCGTTTGTTTATGCAGCCAATTGGCTGAGGTGAGACAGTGTGAAGTTGCTTTCCAGTAATCCTTCAATCGCTTTTTTTCTCGGTTCAGTTCTGGTGAGGTCAGCTTTGACGTTCATCCGTTAAGAATCGATAAATATAACCAACCATTCCTTTAATGTGAATACATTCCCCTTCTCGCCATTTAGTTCTGACTGCCTCGTTGTCTGTTTCCTCCTCTCTGGAAGAAATCGAATATGGAATGCTGGCAGAATGGAGAGGGATGGGTTTTGTCAGGTCAGAAAGACACCAAAGTATGTCGGTTGTAACGACCTCGTCCTCATAATTCTACCAAGAAATGGAGCCTAATGAAAGTCAAGACATCACCACTTACATACATACACGCGCGCATACATACACGCGCGCATACATAAAAGTAAAGTCAGGAGGAATGAATATATTTAGTTAACCACTTGAAATGCTCTGTGTGGGTATGTGTATGCGCATGCGTATCCATCTGTATGTATGTGTTGTATTATATCATAGAATGGAAATGCAAATTCTTAATAAACCACAGTTCCTCTCAATAAGTTCTTGGCTGCAGTCGAGAATTCTACTGATTAGCACTGACTCCATAAATAGCATTTCACACTTTACTTGGTAAACGTTATCCCTCAGCGCTGTGTGTTTCTTAATCAACAGCCGCAAGTCACGTACAAATGTAATATTTAGCCAATGTTTCTATTATCTAAATCACTTTCCAACATATTCTCACATTTATTGATAGTCAACTTCCAAACAATTCAGTATAGATCTCTCTTCAACATCATGATCATGATCATCATGATCATGATCATCATCATCATCATCATCATCATCGTTATTATTATTATTATTATTATTATTATTATTATTATTATTATTATTATTATTATTATTATTAACAATACACTTCACAATTACGGATGATGACGAAGGGCATTGTATTATTTGTATAGTGTACCAATACATTTACAGACTCAGTGCTCGCTGAGTTAGGACAGGGAAAATATTTGAGATTTAGGGATCCAACGTTTTAGTGGAGGCAATTAATACTGTAATTAAAAGGGTGGCGATCTGGCAGAATTATTCGCGCGCCGGGCGAAAGGCTTAGCAGTATTTCGTCTGCCGCTACGTTCTGAGTTCAAATTCCGCCGAGGTCGAGTTTGCTTTTCCTCCTTTTGGGGTCGATTAAACACACGCACACACACACACACACACAC
>NC_068992.1:65359715-65360541 GCF_001194135.2 Octopus bimaculoides
ATATATATATATATATATATACACATACATATATATGATGGGCTTCTTTCAGTTTCCGTCTACCAAATCCACTCACAAGGCTTTGGTCGGCTCGAGGCTACAGTAGAAGATATGTGCCCAAGGTGCCACGCGGTGAGACTGAACCCGGAACTATGTGGTTGGGAAGCTAGCTTGTTACCACACAGCAACCACCACCAAGTCATGTTCTCTTATGTCATTACTGTCTCAATCTACGAAACTTCAGCATCGTATTTGAATCTGAGAGCAGCAGATATGGATGCATGTGTAACTAGATGTGTGTAGCATATCTGAATATTATCCGTTTAATGAAGAATGAAAAGAAACTTAGTAAGAAACGTGCCATTAGGCAAATTCCAGATTCCAAAGAATCCTGTTGTATGACTGCCTGTCATATATTTAGATGACTGCCATTAGTTTTAGATATTCAAGTAAAGGAACCTCTTTAAATACTCTAACTTTGCGTTCGGTTTAGAATAAAAAAAAAAGGAAAAAAGTACGCATTTGAATTGGTTATAGTAATAACTACTTTGAGAGAAGCACATTAATATATAAATACATTTTTGGGGTACCTCCCCATGATTTCTATAAGTTCTTTGTACCTACCTGTCACTATAGGTATACGATATACATACACAAACGCAAAACATACACAGACACATTCACATACGTATGCAGTCGAAAAAAAGCATACACAAATATGTAAATAGTAGGATCTTTAGCGAGTTCTATTGAAAAGGTAACCAAACTAGTCGTGTATGAGTTAGCGTTTCTATGCGTATATATATATATATATATATATATATAT
>NC_068992.1:65360558-65366257 GCF_001194135.2 Octopus bimaculoides
ATATATATGTATATATATATATGTATATATATATATATAGACACCCACTCAAACACATATATATGTGTGCGTGTGTGTGTGAGAGAGAAGGAGAGAGCGTGCGTGTATGTGTGCATGTGTATATATATCTCTATGCATGAGCATGTGTGTATAATTGTGCATATATGTATATATGTATGGATGCGTTTGTTGTGTTTGTGTGTGTGTATCAAATGCGACAGGAAATGAAGCGTTAAACACATACATATATAAATAGCTGGAGAACGAGAGAGAGAGAAAGTGAAAAAGAAAGATGGCTATTCTCTGATGCAAAGCTCTTTTCTCCATCATCGTGTATTAAACATATATTCCAGATGAAAATGTGAATGTTCATATGTAAAGTTAAATATTCTATATTAATGTTTTTGTTTTTTTCTGTTCGCCATATTCTATACGTATACATGTCAATATGTTTCTATCACATCCGGTACAGATCATCGAAAATTATGCAACAGTACTTTGGAGTAGAGAGTATTTGCCAACATAACATGGCAGTCCTGGTTTAGGACGAATGTTGCTGTAGTTTAGCCCCAAGAGACATCGTCTCCAACTGGCTATACGACACGTTCTGTGTCCTTATATTTTCGAACACGGGAATCTTGCTGCCGTATAGCCAGCTGGAGACGATGACTCCTTGGGCTAAATTACAGCAACATTCTTCCTAAACCGGGACTGCCATGTTATGTTGGCAAATATAACAAATATTGTGTTGAGCTCTTTCAAAGTAAAACCATTCTAGTTTGAATAGACTTTTCCTCAGGTGAAAAGTAAGGCAAACATTTGAATGTTACTGAATGTGTCTGACTTGGATTACAAAGTTATTCATTATCGTTTCATTATTTCATTAGACTTTTACCGTATAGCTGTATTCCATACATATATTAGAAAAACACATTTATATCTATTTGTCTACTCACATATTTATGTACACACATATTTACACACACACAGCTACATGTCTATGTATATATATATGTACATATGTATACATAGAGACTTACATATATATATATATATATAACTCGCCGTAAATATATTGAAGACAATAGGAATACGTATTTGCCGATCCATAATAAATAACGAAATACACATTGTGTAGAGAGATTGTATTAACATTTAGATAATAATATAAAAAAAAGAAATTTAAAGATGCTGAATAAATGTATTGGAGATATAGCATTAACATTCAAAAAGTACAAAATTTAATTTCAAACATACTGCTATATAATCGAATTGAATAAATTGGGTTAAATAAAAACGAAACTGTAATAAAATCATGCAGAATCCTTTTTTTATATTTTCGGAGATAACATTTGAACGGGTTTTAAAATCGTATTACTTAATTTTTGAAAGTTTTTTTTCGAATATATTTTCTATTTCTTCCAACAGTATTCAAGAAAGATATTGTAATTCTGATTTTATAACTATTATATTTATACCATATGTCTTTTCTACGAATCAAAAAGTGTATTATTAAAAAGTATAGTGTTATCCCACTGCTTACGGGTCATTTATATATATTACTATTGCATCTACGCAAAAAAGATTGAACTGTTGGTGAAGGAGAATTCCTAACATCGGGTTACAACCGTTATTATTGTCGTTATTATTATTATTATTATTATTATTACCATTATTATTATTATTATTATTATTATTATTATTATTATTATTATTATTATTATTATTATTATACTTATAATTATAATTATTATTATTATCATCAAATCCAGTGAGATGGCAGAATCGTTAGCACACCGTGAAAGATATAGCCTACTTGAAGAATTCCCAGAAGATGAATCCTCTAATTCTGCTGTAGACAGAATTCAGGAACAAAATGACAGCGATTTTGTACACGACCAGAGCACAATGACCTCAATGGGGAGACAAATCTTTCGAGGAAATCATCAGAATTGTTGGAGTCTAGGTTTGCAAGAAAAGAAGCTACTACGGCCAGAAACCAAAATCACGAAATATCGCAATAAAGCAACTGATTTGTTGCTCTTCTTAGAGGAAAATGTTTTCATTCAATGCAACGATGCCGATGGCTTGCTGATGAATGTGGATATATCGAAATATGTGGCGTGCTAACGGTTCTGCCATCTCGCTGCCTTAATAATAATAATAATAATAATAATAATAATAATAATAATAATAATAATAATAATAATAATAATAAATGATGCCTTCGGCCGGAGACTTCTGATAAAGCCTCAAGGAGATCAAAGGTTTGTGAGTGGATTTGATAGATGGAAACTGAAAGCCGGCCTTCGTAGATATACATGTGTGTGTGTGTTTGTGTTTCAGTGTGCATGTGTGGATACGTGAGTGTGTGTGTGTGTGTGTGTGTGTGTGTGTGCGCGTGTGTATGTGTGTGTGTGTGTGTGTGTGTGTGTGTGTGTGTGTGTGTGTGTGTGTGTGTGTGTGTGTGTGTGTGTGTGTTTGTCTGTTTTTCGCCTTCCACCACCACTTGACAACCGATGAGGTAGTTTACATCCCCGTAACTTAGCTGTTCGGCAAAATTGATTGATACGATAAGTACTAGGCTTACAAAGAATAAGTCTTCAGGTCGATTTGCTCGACTAAAGCCGCTGCTCCATCATGGCCGCAGCAAAATGACGGAAACAAATAGAAAAAGAAGATATACACCATGAACTTCGCTTCAACGCTTTGTTCTTCCATTATTCCTGCTTTTTTTTTTTTCGATTTATTCTTCTTCTGATTTAATTATTTTTCTTACGTCATCTTCTGCCGCTGCTGCTGGCATTCCTTTTCCTGCAGCCATTATTGCGGCATCACTTATTTCAAAATATCATGACAAATACACCTTCCAGCAACGCACAATACAACGTGCATGTTCTTCCGTTGCTTGCGGGCAAACACGCGCTAATCTTCGTTTCCAATTGCTGGCGTTTTCTCGCCTCTTTTGTTCTGCGTTTCTCATTAAGGAGTTTGTCACTTCTTAAAACCTCAATTTCTTTATATTCTTTTTTAAATAAATCACAGATGCATTTTTCACTTCCTCTGAGAAGGAAACCTAACTGAATCTCAATGGAAGCCTGGCGGGAAATTAATTGACATTGTTTACAGTAAAGTGACAGAGGCAAACCGAAACACGACTAATAATATTTGAAGGGGGGGGGTGTAATGACGATGATGATGATGGTCATCATCATCATCATCATCATTAGAAAATCGGAAAAAATGCTTTGTGCTATTTGTTTTAGTTTTTACGTCCCGAGTTCAATTCCTGACGAGTCGGTCCTTACATCCAAGTTCGATAAAATAAAATAACACTGAAGAAGTCAGGTCAATGTAATTCACTGATCCTGTCCTTCAAAATTGTTTGTCATTTGCCAGAATTGGTATTATTATTATTGTTGTTGTTGTTGTTGTTGTTCTTCTTCTTCTTCTTCTTCTTCTTCTTCTTCTTCTTCTTCTTCTTCTTCTCCTCCTCCTCCTCCTCCTCCTCATCCTCCTCCTTCTTCTTCTTCTTCTTCTTCTTTTTCTTCTTCTTCTACGTTATTATTATTATTATTATTATTGTTCAGTAGTTTTATTTTTATAACGTGCTTTCACTTCACTACCGAGCGCAGCTCTGTGTGCCTTGGGTATGTGCTGTGGTTTGCTGTGATGCTCTTATGGTTACTGTATTATTATTATTATTATTATTATTATTATTATTATTATTATTATTATTATTATATGATGGAAACACAGCTTATTTTGCTGGGCATGATGGACAGTGTCAATTCCACCGAGGTCGACTTTTCCTTTCATCTTTTCGGCAATGACAAAATAAGTAAAAATACCATTTTATTAATTACCAGTATCATTAAAAGCAGTAGTAGATTTTTTTTTTGTAGTAATAGTTGTTGTATTAAGAACCTCAGTAGAAGAGACTACATCAAGAACAGCAACATCTTCAACAATAATGCTTACAAATTTTGGTACAAGGCCAGAACCTTTCAGGGGTCGGGTATTTTCCTGACACTTTACCTTATAGATTCTGTAAGGAGCGAAGACAATGCTGACCCTCGGCGGTATTTCAACATTACGGGAAAAGACAGCAGAGATACGGCTAATGATTCTGCCAGCTAGCCACTGCAGCAGCAGCAGCAGCAGCAGCAGTAGTAGTAGTAGTAGTAGTAACAACAACAAATAGTAAAAATGTAGTGTTTTATGAAAGGCAACTGTGATCATTATATGGATTGATTGCCCGAAGGATTTAGAGCAGTGTTTACCACTTTTGGATTCTGGTTCCTCTCAATACCGTATCATGATTAGCAATAAGATTAGCTAACAATACTGCAAATGACGAAATGAGCAGGTATATCAAACATGCTAAAGATTACCTGAAGGGAAAGCAATTTCACAAAAGAGGGAATTGGAGAAAATGGAAATTAATCTTTAGTAGAAGACTAATGAGGTGAAGGGTCAATATTTGTGTCATTTTCTCTCACCTCATCTCCGATGACATATCTAAGTCCTGCATTATTTCTCTGCCTATCTATCTATCCATCTATCCATCAATCAATGTATCTATCTATCTGGTACGTATTTAATCGACCGCGAAAGGATGAAAAGCAATGTCGACCTCTGCTAGATTTGAACTCAGAACGTTCAGGCAGACATAGTACCACTAAGCATTTCGCCGGGCATGCTAACGATATTGCCGGCTCGTCACCTTTATAATGATAATAATAATAATAATAATAATAATAATAATAATAATAATAATAATAATAATAATAATAATAATAATTATTATTATTATTATTATTATTATTATTATTACTATTATTATTATTATTATTTTTCTTTTTTTTGTCATCGGCCTAAAATTTAGTGGGGGTGGGGGTCACACTCGATTGGAACGGCTCCGGTGCTTGACAGGTTTTTATTTCATCAATCCGCAAAAGATGAATGACAAAGTCGACCGCAGTATCAGTCGTAAAGCGATGACATGACAAAATCTCTAGCACGCCGTAGAAAACTCTTAGCGGCATTTCGTCCGTCCTTACGTTCTGAGCTCAAAATCTGTTGAGGTCGACTTTGCCATTTGTTTTCTCGGGGCCGATAAGATAAGGTACCAGCTGCGATCTAGTGTCGAAGTCTTTCACTTAGCACCTCCCCTAAATTTGCTGTCCTTGTGCCAAAGTTTGGAATCATTCTTATTATGGTGCTATCATCATATTTTAGTCAACCACTCACGCCTTATATTCTTCTTGTTCTTCTTCGTGTCACTAACCTCTTCGCCCAACACGAAAACTACCCGTTTATGATGTCACTTGTCAAATAATCACGCTAGCGCGATTGGTTATGATTGTTCGTGTCTACGTATATTTTACGTTACTATAACGGTAGAGACTGATTTGATCGTTCCATGATTTAAGCACCGCACAGTCAGCGGCGACATCGCTGATTTTGTTATCGTGAATAGCACCACCATCATCATCATCAACATCAACACCTTTCCTATTCCGTATATAGTTATAGTTTGATCACATAACACAATCATACACACACACACACACACACACACACACGCACAGATAAATACACACACACATACTCAGCTATAAACACACATATATACACAAATATGTATATTTCTGTATATTTATAATGTATATATATATATATATATATATATATAC
>NC_068992.1:65366311-65367036 GCF_001194135.2 Octopus bimaculoides
TATATATATATATATATATATATATATACGCACACACACACACACACACACACACACATACACACACACACACACACACACATCTATATAGGTACTCAGATAGAGTACCTATATACCTGCATATATTGAAAGATGTTCACTTATATACATGTAACAAACACACACATATATGTACATATATACACACACACATATGTATATGTATGTATATATATATACACACATGCTAACATATATATATATATATATATATACATATATATATATATACATACGCACACACACACACACACATATATAGGCACAATATCATTTTCCCTTTCCTTTGTTCTGATGTCTCAACTGTTTATTGCGATATCAACGAATTCCTTTTAAGTTTGTTTATTCGAATCGCGTTTATATGTTGTTTGTGTTAATGTTGAATAAAAATGTGACTGTGTGGGGAGCTTTGTGTGTCTGTGTATGTCTGATTGTGTGTGTGTAGGTGTGTGTATGTACGTGGTTCGACAGTGTTTGGATTTCTGTGACCTGTGTCTGTATATGTGTTGTTTTGTATGTTTGTATACGCCCAGAAATATCGTGATACAATATATGTTGCGATTATTTTAATTTTGCATAAATTATTGTTTATCTTTCACCCTAGCTTCTGATAGGAGTATTTCAAACTCATTTTTTGCCATAAGTATATATCTATGCAAATATGAGCGTGTATATTTATCCATATA
>NC_068992.1:65367078-65367978 GCF_001194135.2 Octopus bimaculoides
ATATATATATATATATATATATGTGTCTACGAGAGTGTGTATGTATGCATGAATGTATGTATGTATACACGCACACATATACACACATGAATATATGTATGCTACAGCGTTTATATGCGTAATACTCACACGCATTCACAGACACACAAACACCCACATACACACATACACTCAAGTACAGATACACACACACAAACACACACACACACACACACACACACACACACACACACACACACACACACACACACACACACACACACACACACACACACACACACACATATATATATGTTACGTCTGAATAGGTACGGCTATCTTCACGACTATCAAACTCCACACAAGCACGGCTCCCCATCCCCTCCGCTGGCATCAATTTCAGTCTAACCATGGATACCACCACCAATCAGCACCACCACCACCGTCACTACCTTCACCAGCATCACCATCATCCCCACCACCAGCGACACCGCTGCTTCCACCGTTACAACCGTCATCACTACCACCATCACCGCCAGCGCCCTCTTCTACATAGTTCTCTTTCAATCCCGTGCGATATATACATCCATGAAAATCACTAATTTTAGTAAAAATTATAAATGAGTTTAGCAGATTTGTAATAAATCTAATTAATTAGATATGCAAGGTATTAATGTGATGTTGTTCTTATCTTTAACACTGAAGCCATAATACTATATTAGTGTCTAACTTCCGGGTGGTTTCCATTTCTCCGCCAAAGCAACATCTAACCATTACGAACAGCATCTTTTCTGAACGAGTGTTGAGTAGGTTTAGAACTCTAAGTTTATTTTGCAAAATACTCGGAGACGTGTGCTGCATCAAAACATCATAATAAAGTTGGTTTCTACATAATCGATGTAACGAATGCATATATATATA
>NC_068992.1:65368182-65371211 GCF_001194135.2 Octopus bimaculoides
TATGTATTTATGTATAGTATGTATGGATGTGCATGTATATATATGTATGCATATATATGCATGTATGTATGAATGTATATCGAGTCATACACTTAAATGTTTATGTGTGTGTGTGTGCATTCATTCGTAAGTGCTAAGAAACAGGTTCTGTAAACCATTGTATGTGCACGACTTCACAATATGTATCAGTTACTATGTCAACGTATATATAGTAGACAGTCGATTCCTATTCATATAAAGGCCTGATGATATCTCATTATGACAGAGAGTGCACACGAAGAAGTGTAGCCTACTCGACAATATAAACACCTGAGATAATACCTGAGAATCAAGCACAACTAATTGGTTACTTGAAACGAAAACCAAACGTAACTTAATGCTCGTTTACACCAATTCCTGCCCCAAATAATTTTTTAGCCCTTTTTTGCCTTAACAAACCATTTTGTAGAAGCATTTCGTTTAATGGTTCTCAATTATTATTTTTTGCCAATGGACTCCTTTGATTTTTACTTTACTTGGGCTGAACCTCATAGCCATAAAAAAAAAATTCAGCATGGCCACAGTCTGAGGGCTGAAACATATAAAGGAATAAAAGAATATAAAAGAATATTCTTTATAATTGAATAATATTAGGAATTCTATTTAAAAAATTATGAAAAGATTTCGTGTATTGTAGAATTGCAAGCAATTTATATATTTTAACAATATAACCGTATACTGATCTCCAACAATCATATGGACCCCCAGTTGAGGACCAATGAGTTAAGGGCTCTCCAGCTCCGAAAACAAAACAACAGTCCATTATTACTATGGCGCTTTAGCCACAGTTTCTTTCAAAGGTTAAATTACCTGAATCCACAAATCCAAGATGGTCCATAACCAAAAAGAATCTTCGTATAATCATCTTGCTGATGTTTCTATATCTGTTCTTTTTTAAAGTTGAGTAGAATATCGTCAGAAATTCCCAAACCCTCAAAGATAAGCATTTTCCCATTTTCCACATATGCAGAAAAATTATACAGTGGAAGTTGTCTAAAAGTGCACGTTCATGTACGTATGTACGTGTAATTCTAGGTATATATATATATATATATATATATATATATATATATATATATATGGTGCGTGTATGTGCTTGAATATATATATTAGTGTATTCCTGAACGCAGACGAGTAGGCTTATGTGCATACCTAAAATAATAATAATAATAATAATAATAATAATAATAATAATAATAATAATAATAATAATAAAATATTCAGACAAATACATAACAAAAACACCAGGACTTACAAATATATATAACATACAGAAAATTGCACTACTGGGTACTGCACACATTCTACGCAAAACACTTTCAATACAGTAACCATAAGAGCACCACAGCAAACCACAGCACATACCCAAGGCGCACAGAGCTGCGCTCGGTAGTGAAGTGAAAGCACGTTATAAAAATAAAACTACTGAATAATAATAATAATAATAATGATAATAAAAATGATGCTGATTTAGGTTTGCACCTGAGTAAGTATATGTTTGTCAGTATTGTTGCGTTCATGTGTAAATATTTGTGTAGGTGCTAAGAGTATTATGTCTTCAGAGAACAATCGTTCGTGACAAATTACTGTAGATAATACAGTTCACAGCAAAGCAGCATTCCCCGAGGAATGCATTGTCGAACGCGTTTACGAGCTAAAAATATTGAACTCTCCGCAGCCTTACATTCCATCACACTTTCAGCTAAATAGCGTGCCAAAACACGTTTTATAGATTTCTAGATAGCGTAACCTATTTATGCATTATGGAGAGATGAAATGTGTGCATGAGTGTGCGAGCGTGTGTGTGCGTGTGGATCGGTTAAGAATAAGCACCTCATCTCTTAAACACAAGTATACAGTTTACGTGGCCTTGTAATTTAATGCGTTTATGTATACATGTATATATCCATGTACATATAAATATACATACATACATATATATATATATATATATATATATATATATATATATATATATATATATATATATATGCATTTGTATATTTATCTATCTATCAATCTATCTCTCTCTCTCTCTCTCTCTCTCTCTCTATATATATATATATATATATATAAGCATATATGTATTTATATGTGTACAAATAACTGTGAGTTAATCACACCACCTACAGATTTCTGTATATATTTATTTAATTATTCCGTGACTATACGAACCGCCCAGTGCTTTTCTCACATGTGTTTGAAATAAGATATCAACACAATATGCTATATCTTTACGTGCCGGATATTTAGTAAAGAATCAACCATGATTCTTAAACGGAATCTTCGTAAAAATATACCGGAAAAAATGCTACAATAATTTTGGCATAATTTGAACGCAAGACCTCTTGAACTGTTACCAATCTTTAGCTCGTGTCTTATTACACCTGGCAGATAAATTTCCGTTATATAAATACGTTATTTCATTTCCCCGTGTTTACTAAATCCAGTCAATCAGAATATCTTTCTTTCAATTGGACCCGTATAACCTATCACGAACATGGTAATTTTGTCGTTTCGCTCTCAGAAAATCCTTTATCGAGCAGGCATAAGAATTCCATCGATGGCTCTCCCATGTTAAATTCTTATTGAGACATGGATTATCAGAACGTAGACATAATTATATTAATATGCAAATGAAGGATGTCAGACATGGTTCGTCAAATGACTTTTATCATAAGGTCATCTTTGTAGTGATGTCTAGCTCAGTTTTCGTTGTGTTATTAACATGCAGCAAACGTTTTGTGTTTCTTCTTGATCGATACAAGGAATTTTTATCTTTATAACTTGGAGAATGATTTTCTTTCTTTTTCTGATTGTTACTGCTGTTGTTGTTGCTGTAAGTCATGCAGTGATGGGGGCATTTCTTACTATTCGAGGTTAAAAGAGACTTCAGGGAGAAAAATGTCTGACCCTTGGTATATCTAGAAAATATGTTTTCTAGATATAGTTCCAATTTGTATATATATATATATATATATATATATATA
>NC_068992.1:65372020-65373161 GCF_001194135.2 Octopus bimaculoides
ACACACACACACACACACACACACACACACACACACACACACACACACACACACACATACACACATACATATATATAGATATATATATATATGTATAAATGTTTATATATACATATGTAAACATTTACATGTATATGTAAGGTTGTATGCGAGATTATTTTCATCATTATCTTCCGTTCTGGAGTTAAGGTAGCCTCCTGGCTCATGCGAGTTCATGAGAATTATATATATGGTAAATGAAAGACAGAAGATGGAATATACGAGAATTTGTTATTAATCAGGACAATTGTTTCGACATATCAATCATCGATCCCTCACGAGTGGCACGCTTAACAGCTGGTGTGCTCGTGTGTATATATATGTGCATATATTTATTTAGCATAATTTATATATTTCCACATTGTAAATACATATATTACGTTACATTAATGTGAGCTTAGAGGGATATATCATCTGGGCGGTAGCGTAATAACTCTGTTATGTTTCAAGTTACGGCTAACAGCAGCGTTTAGCATTTAACGTCTGTAACTAAAAGGAGTTGTTACGCATGCTGTAAATTCCTCAGATGGTTAATTCCGTGTTCGCTTCTCCGGATGATAATATTATCTGGAGTGTATATCAGAAATAATTATAACGATGGGTAATATTGAGCCTCGTGCATCTTCAGACTGTATTTCCTTTCATTTTTTAATGTCACAGCAATATTTCTACGGCTTTGCAAAGTTTAATTTCGCTAGTTGCTCTTGATGAGTACGATGCTGCGAGTAGATACAGTCATCTTTTGAATCCTTCTGCTCTGTGTTTCAGTCATTAAGCTTCACTCATTTTGGGGTACCATTTTCAAGAATGAATCGACTAAAAATACGTTTCTATTTGCGCAAAGTGCCACGCAGAGGGACTGAACATGGAGTCATGTGGTTGGGGAGCAAGCTTCTTACTACACAACCACGCCTGCGCCTACGCTTCTATGTATTCCGTTAGTATGTCATAGCTTTCAATTATGAGGTGTTATAAGCATGTAAATGTTTGTAAATTTTTTCATTCGCATTATTTTATTTTTATTTTACACTCTCCCTCTCTCTCTGGAGATTAATATCATGAAACTGAGAGAGAGAGAGAGAGAGGGAGAGAGAGGGAGAGA
>NC_068992.1:65373171-65377951 GCF_001194135.2 Octopus bimaculoides
AGAGAGAGAGAGAGAGCGAGAAAGAAAGAAAGTGAGAGAGAGAGAGAGAGAGAGACAGAGAGAGAGAGAAAGCGAGAAAGAAAGAAAGTGAGAGGGAGAGAGAGAGAAAGAAATAAAGAAAGAACGAAAGACAGAAAGAAAGAAAGAAAGAAAGAGGGACGGAATAAATATGCGAAGAATAAGACAGAAAGACCGATAAAAAAAGTATGTGATAGATATTCACAAATAGATAGATATATAGGCTAAACAAATAGATAGATATATAGGCTAAACAAATACGAGCGAATGAAAGGCGTGAGAGTAAGAAAATAATGTTACTGTTCAGGATGTAAGATCAAACAAACCACACAGCCATACAGACGTATACTCATATATATATATATATGCAAGCGAGTGTCTTTGTACGTTTTTGTGTAAATGGGTGCGTTTACAGGTAGTTGCGATAGTAATGCTGTTCTCATACCAGAAGAATCCTAAAAGCATGCATGTTCGCAGAATACATGTGTGTGTGTGTGTCAGTGTGTGTGTGTGTGTGTGTGTGTCTGTGTGTATACATATATAACCAAACATTCTCAATTACCATCACATTATCTATACCACCGTACACAGACAGAAGCAAATGTAACGCTTTACATACTTTTTGCCAACATGTCTTTATTTCTTTTGATAACGTATATATTTTGTCTTACTACACAATGCCTCAATCCTTTTTACAAACACCTCACACACACACACCCACACACACACACATAGACACAAACACATGCCCACGTATCACATACATGCATCTGCACATTTGTACGCCATCTTGCCTCTATCTTTCCCTCCTCCCCATCTTTCTTCCTGTCATACTTTATAACGTTAAAGCTCCACTCCCATCTCTATACGTCTTAACACACTTAACTATTCTTCAAAGACAAACGGTTTCAAATCGAGGTTGATAGATAAATGCCTTATTGTCAATTGCTGTATTGTAAGATGCGACTAGAGCCTGCTTATACTCGACTTTATTCGTCACGTGACAGTATTCACACAGCACTTAGTACACCATTAAACAACATTAAGTGGAAGAGCTGAGAAAAATGTCGAAGGAAGCTTCTACATAATGTTCCCTCTTCTTCGTATTAGATGTTCAAGTGTGAATCATACTGGCGGACACATATATACATGTATGCATAGATAAGTACATACATACATTCATATATACAATCACTACATTATATATGTATGTATATGCATGTGTTTATACATATGTGCGTGCGTGTGTGTGTGTGTACGTGCGTGTATATGTGTGTGTTAGAAAATTATACTATCCTGTGCTGTGACTATATGTAATGAAATATCAGGTCCAGGAAATATGTATAGAATGCATATTATGTATACATGTACACATATGCGCACAATCATACAAACACTCACATATATATACATCTATCTATCTATCTATCTATCTATCTATCTATCTATCTATCTATCTATCTATATATATATAGTATTTACGTCTTAATAATCTAGAGACTTCAAGAGAGGCAAAGAAAGTTAAATTATCAATGATGAAACTCGAAACAGATAAAGCTATAAATGTCATATAAATATTGGATTAAAAGCAGGCCTTGAATGAAAAATGTCGACAGTGATATACAAACTAATGAAATAGGTGGTGTGACACATATGTCCTGGAGATCCTGCCAAAACATTTTGTGCCTCGCTTGCTGACGGGAAATCAAAAGCAGTCACGAATGGATGCGTGTTGTGAACTAAAAGAACAGTTGGAAGTTGATTCGGACCTTCCTTGGAAAGTCATCGCTGGTGAAGGAAGCTAAGGCTAAGGAATTTGCAGATCTGGAAGAGGTGACGAAAAAAAAAGAAGAGAAAGAAGAACGGAGGCGTTAAAAGGCACCACTTCGCAAGAGTTCCAGCACTGCTTCGAACAGTGGAAAATGTGCCATGAGCGAGGCATTGCTTCAATTGGAGAATACTTTGAAGCCAATAAAAGTGTAAATAAGTAAATCTAAGTGAATGAAATAATATTTCGAAATTCCAGTTTCTTTTGGTTAGACCTTCCTATGTAATATATTCACGTACATATACTTTTATGTTTGAACATGCCACAACGTGTTATAAAACTATTGCACTAATCAGGGTTAGATAACTGCTGTTTTCCCTTTAAGTTCGGTATTAACTGTCTAATTAATCATTTATCTCTAACATTCTCATGTTTCACTGATTTCCATAGCTCTTCGCAATTTATTTCTCTTGCCTCGGATCATTATAGCTTGTCTGTTTTACTTTCACAGGCGCCTTCCACCATTATTTGTTCATACGAAGCATTCTAACTTCTTGTATTTACATTCTCAGGATTATCCTTTTACAAGATTTCATTGAATGTTTTAAGACAAATTTATTGAATTGACGCATCTTTTTGTATGTACGTAATGTAAGAATTTATGTTTATTTGTATGTTTACCTGTGTATACATTTCTGCGTTTACATATCGAGAAAACACAAAATTTGCGCTCCGAAACAACAATGTTGCCTTCAATCGCTGTTAAAATATTTAGTTGGATAATATGAGTGGTTGTTTTCTTTCTATATCTGTTAATTATAACTGCAGAGATACAGACATAACTAACACTCACATATGTTCTCACACACAAAGAAAGCAAACACAAACGATACAGACAAAAACACATTCACATACAAGCAGTATTAAAGTATTTGAGGTATTTGCCGTTTTTCTAGAAATTTGTGTGTAATATCGATTGTTTAATAATGTGAAAAATCATTTTGAAGCAGAGATTGCACAATACATTTAAAATAATGGATTTGCACTGCATGTTTGCCAGAAATCTGACAGAACCTAATATGCGATTTGATCACGTTGTCATTGAAGTACAGATGAGCCCTGATTTAATACACTTCTCATTAAGCTAACGGACTATTTTCGCAACAGTTGCTATTTTATTTTCCACTTTAAAATATTACAAAATAAACACACGCTATTGCATGAAAGCATAGATGTCCAATATTCCGTAGTTCGTGTTGAAAAGAAATATTCAAGAAAGGAATCAAACGAACCAAAGGTAACTACAAGCATTAAATATAATACAAATCTTGAGAATACCTTATTAAGAAAAAATGTTCAATACGCTCAAAAAAAAAAAAAATTAAGAAAACAAAACAGAAAAAACATGAAAAGCATTGAAGAATTCAATAAAAGTTTTGGATTATTATCGTTTTAAAATTACAATCAAATATCTGTTTCACAGAACCCCCCTAACTACTAACGATCTTTCGATTTTTTTTTTCTTTCAGACATTTTGAGCAGTAACCCATGGCCTATTTTCTTTTCTTCTTGTCTCTTTTGATGATCTTTTTTTTTCTCTCTTCCTTATTTAATAAACAACAACAATTATTTTCTCTTTTCAGCTCGCTTTACCTTTTATCCTCTTTTCACAGCAACTCACGAACTGTTCAAACTAATGAATGCTACCTGATACAATATGTCAGCTCTTCTTATTCACTAGCATAACAACATCCGTTTCTATCGCAGGCTCCGTTACCATTATTATTATTACTATCATCATCATCGTCGTCATCATCATCATCATCAATCCTGTTTTCTTTGCAGTGATTGCAGTTACCGCAGTTCATTTTTCTGTGAATACTGTTGATATTTTTCAATTTATATTTAATGTCCTCCATATTGCTTTTGCAGCAAATAAAGAAATGCATGCTATTATTATTTTATTGTTATTATTATTATTATTGTTGTTGTTGATGTTGTTGTTATTTTTGTTATTGTATTGTTATTGGCATTGTTGTTTTTGTTTTGTTATTCTTACTGTTGTGGATATTATTATTATTATTGTTATTGTTATTCTTACTATATTATTTTTACTATTATTACTGTTATTATTACTATTATTACCATCAAAACCAAGTTACTTTTACGCAATTGTTTAAAGCGTATTTCTTTTTTCGAGAATGGAAAAGTTACATACAAATGTTGTGTTGTTATAGCGTGACAGCTGTTCCGCCGCACGTATATTTCTTTCCGTTTCATATCATTCTTGTATACTGATGTTGTTGAGACAGGTTCTTCAAGTATATCACTGATGAAATATGACTGATAAGTATATCAGCATAAGATATAAAGTTTGAAGTGTAGAGTTAAATGATACCATTAAGGCGGTAAATGTAGGATATGGACTAGGAAGATTGCATAGAGACTTCCACGTAGCAGGAGATATATTTAATTCTTTCTATAGTCAGTGATTATGTTTATAGTCGTGTCTTGTCTTGTCATGCAAAACTGAGGTTTGTTACTGATATTTTGTTACACTATCATCTAAATTATACCTATAAAATCACATTTATATATGAGTTAAAGGAGAACCACTTTTAACTGTTTTGAACAAAGTAATAGCATAACCACAACTTCAACTGCTCTTCAAACTGGAATTTTGGTGACACACGTATTTGAACATTCTGAACGGATACCTATTAGCTTGAGCCAGCCTGACGACAACAGTTCATACATTCTACATATGTATATATATATAGAATTATGCTACATTTCGTGTATTAGGGAGTTTGATTACGCTGACCTCGTAAAACTATAATAAGGACATTCAATTATTACAAACATTATGGTATTTAGCATTGTGGCCACTGATAAATCATTAAATATCATTTCATCCTAATTACGTATATATATATATATATATATATATATATACATGTCTGTATGTGTCTGTGTGTGTATGTAAATATATAT
>NC_068992.1:65378212-65378850 GCF_001194135.2 Octopus bimaculoides
TATATATGTTCCCATGTATATAGATTAAGTATAAAAGTCTTTCGTACTACAGGCTCTTTCTTGTTTACACTGAAATATCCTGAATCTGTTAGAAGTCTTTTATTGACCAATATTACAATTCCTACAAACCGTAACGATAAATTCGCTGTAATATTTTTCATCACTTCCTAAAACTAATCTTTTCACAACTCTCTTTTCCATGCACATCAAACGATTCCATTCACCAACCTAATCCCAAATATATACGTATGTGCGAGTATGAATGATTTTATATATATATGTATAGTACATGCATAAATATATATTACATATATATAAATATATATATATGCAATATATACATATATAAAATATCTATGTACATATTTGGCAATTGTTTTATCATTCTGTTTACCCTTTCATGTCTCCATAGTTCTATCATTTTATGATTTGGTCTATAGTATTGCAAAGATATATCATGTATGTTTTAAACGACAAACAACTCCGCTACGGTTATGTAATTCCATTCTTTTAAAAACCTAGGGTGCACTCATTACTCGTTATTTTACATGGTTACGTATTTATAGTTGTGTCTGGGTGTTTGTTTTTCTGTCATTGTATGAAATGCCTATGTACATATATATATATATATATATATA
>NC_068992.1:65379269-65379564 GCF_001194135.2 Octopus bimaculoides
TATATATTATATATATATATATATGTATATTTTTGTATACGTGTATGTGTATGTGTATGTGTGTGTGTGTGTATTTACGTGTGTGTATGTTTGTATGTCATGCGCATATATATAGAATTACTTCTCAGGAAAACAACTCCCTATCTGTAATGTTAATATTATTTCTTATACTCTTATTGATTTCTTTAAAGACGTTATGCTCTCATTATTGATCAACTGCTAATAGTTTACTTTGTCTTCCTGTATGTGTATGTATATAAATCTCTCTCTCTCTCTCTCTTTCTCTTTATATATA
>NC_068992.1:65379574-65381360 GCF_001194135.2 Octopus bimaculoides
ATATATATATATATATATATATATATATATATATATGCCTGTATGTATGTGTGGTTATATGTATGAATATGAAAACAAGGTGTCAGTCGATTTTGGTCTCTAAAATAGTCCACGAACTGGCATAAATTGTCTTTCAGAACTTGCCATTCCAGACCATTTCTAGGTTCCTCACAAACTATTCTTTCTATTTGTTGCTTTCTCTACTTTGCACATGAGAAGCAGAAATGTATAGGAGAAAGAAAACGAAAATAAAGAAATTACAAATATAATTCTAAGACTTCCATTGTGCTGCCTTATTTAGTAGTCATCTGCAACTAGAATATTCTTAATTTTCATAACAGGAGAGTTATATAGTTTACATTCTACGCCAATATTTCCAGGCGGTCGCTATATTTTTGTCATCTCTACTTTATGTAAGCGTATGCACGCATACACACTCACGTAGACATATACGTACTTTTATAGAGACGTATAAATTTATACATACATATAAATGCATATATATGAATAATAATGTATTTTGTAATTTATAAATTATATATTTATATTTATATACGTATATATGTTTGTGTGTGTGTGTATGTGTGTGTGTGTGCGTTTGTGTTGGCTTATGAGGTAAAAACATTACGTGCGTAACTTGAACTAGTTCAAAGTAGTAGAAAGATCTATCAAATAAGAAAATCTAAGCCGTACTTTCTAGACGTTGTAATCAAATTTTATTTACTTGGTTCTGCTACTTAAAGCTAGATTTCCTTTCACACGTGTTTTTGACAGAATATCTATGTTGGAATCATTCTTCAACCAGAACATCGCAGAAACGTATTTAAATCAAATTCAATGAATTCCCATGCATTCGCCGGTGGTTTCTTTTTGGAAATGTTTTTTTATTTCATTCCACAGAATTTCATTTTAGAGGAAGTCTCTGCTTACAAAATTGATTTATATATTTGAAGAATTGAAGAAATAATGCTTAAAAATGAAAAAGGAAGTTTTGTTAACTTTATTATGCAAACGTAATAGAGGAGGGGAAACACTCAGATATCTGATATCCCTTTAGTTATGTAAACAAATGCGAAATTCTTGAGCATACTTCTTCAAGAATTAACGCCTCTGATTTACGCCTCTGATTCTTCGACGAAGAATTCATAAATTATTTTGCCAACATTGCGCCATTTACGCTGCTCTCGTCGCCGCCGTTGTTGTTTCCCATCCGATCGTCCTTGGTAAAGGAAACATTAACACAGGTTGTATTAGCTATTACATTATATTTGAAGGTGAAGTGGACAATATACCACATCGTGAAATGTGCCACTTTCTATGTCAGAAAGATGTAATAAAAGGACGATGCGGCTGCTATATCTAGCAGGTCCATTCACTAGGTAGAGCTTCCTTCATCTGCTCATCACTAACTTTGTTCATAGAATATAGATACCCAATGCATACGGAAAATATCCGCTTTGCCAGTTAACAACTGTTTTAGGCCGTTGTCCGTGAATATATCGTTGATAATCCTGCATGAACATTTTCCTGTCATATTCGAAGTCAATGTCCGCTGGGTTATATACAGAGACACATACGTATATGTGCGTGAGAAGGCTTGTTTTATATTTATGCATTCATATTCACCCACACATTCATAAACATAGACATACACACATACCTTTGATCTCTATACATATTTTAAGTCACGATTACATACCTGTCACTGTAATCGTTTCTCTCCACTACTCTAAATTTTGAATTTTTGTATATATATATATATATATATATATATATATATATATAT
>NC_068992.1:65381370-65382111 GCF_001194135.2 Octopus bimaculoides
ATATATATATATATATATATATATATATATATATATACCCACACCCGAAAGAATGACAATTATCTCCCCTGTCCACAATAATAACGATAACCAATTACCTCCCCTCAGATTTTTCTACTTCATTCATAAACTCCACACACAACATGGACAAAAATATTTGTCTTAAGAAAATAGGTATTTAAAAAAGTTTTAATACTATGATGAGCAAAATCGAACCCGACAGACAAACACAATATAAAATATATCAAAATTATACTAAAACTATGTAAAGAGTGTCCATTTTCTTTCTTTAATTTCTTATATATATTCCAACTCACCACGTGGAGATAATCGAAATTCCTCTCGTTCTGTTACTATATATATATAAACTACAGAAGATTTGTATTATATGGTAAAAAAATATATTAAAATCGTCATGTCAGGAAAAATGATACGAAATTTTGTGTGTGGTGTCATTGTTTTAGGAGAAATAACCGGTTTGCCATTTTCTTTTCAAATTTCTTTACCGAAGTTGTGTCATCTATTCGCTACGGTGTGATGTAGATGTCACAGCATCGGTAAAGAAATTTGAGAAATTTAAAAAGAAAATGTGAAACTGGTTATTTCTCAAAAACAAAAAGTTACTATACACAAAATTTAGTATCATTTTCCTAACATGACGGTTTTAATAAATTTTTTTAACATTATAGTTTGTTCATTCCAACTCTCTCACACAGATATATATATATATATATATATATA
>NC_068992.1:65382236-65383483 GCF_001194135.2 Octopus bimaculoides
TATATATATGTACGTATGTATGTATACATACATATATGTACATATACATACATGTATATATTTATTTTATATACACATATATACACATAGTTTTGTGTGTAGGTGTGTGTATGTGTGTGTGTAATAAACATTAGTAAAAGGCAAATGAAATCCCTTTCTGAATATTTTAATGATGGCGACGGTCTATTATTCTCTCTTTGCCAAAAATAACAACAGAACCACAGAAATCAAAGATAAACCGATATATCGGTTCTCTTTTATATGCACTACCTATACAGGACTTTGTAATAATCAATACTTACTCTCAGCTAAACTACATATGGGTGACAACACGTTGCACAGTAAAGGTATAAAATTCTAACAATATTTCAGTTCTTTTATGTATTTATTATCAGCAATGATGTATATTTCTTATTTATGTCTTTGTTCTTTGTTTACTTGTCTTCATTGATTCTGCGATGAAAAGTAAATATATGAAATGACTGCTTTTCTGTCCTCCAACACGCCGCTGAATTTCAGCTCCAGAATCTGTTGTCAATATTGTAGATAAAATAGTTTATACGTCCGTGTACGTTACTGATGAGAACGTAAGAAAAACAAATTAAGGTGACTAGATTTGAGTTCACGATGAACCTCATTAATTAGCAATAATCAGATCAGTTTAACTCCATCTTTTAACTTTTACATGTTTCTGTCACTCTAATCAGACCAAAATAAAACAGGTAGTAATCTTTAAACTAATCATGTGATCTTTTTCCGAATGATCTTATTCCAACAAACAAGAAATTCTTTATTAATTTGTGAAGCAATAAGATAATACAAGATATTTATAAGGTTCAACCATGAAAGCTTAACAAACGAGGGATATAGATTGCAATACACACCGAGCAAACACAAGAGCGATGTAGAACAACAACTGTGAAGAAAAAACAATCCGTTCTGAGGAGTTGATAAATGTAACGAAAAGTTACTGCATCGAATTTATCCATTTCAGTATGTAAACCGAATGAGATATATAAACCAGATAATCGAGATACTGAAGTGCACAGGAAACGGTACACAAAAGGTATATAAAAACGTAATTTCAAAAGAATTTCTTATGTCTTTCGGAAGAAACATGGTGACCAGAAGTATTTTAAAGTGTACAGCAACGAACTCTATATGTTTTGCCTGAAACATAAGTATCAAGAAAATGGTAGTGTGTGTGAGAGCGCGCGTGTGTGTTTATGTGTGTGTGTGTGTGTATG
>NC_068992.1:65383493-65384091 GCF_001194135.2 Octopus bimaculoides
GCCTATATATGTACGTGCATACGTATGTGTGTATGTATGTACGTACGTATGTATTTGTGTATGTACGTATGTACGTATGTGTGAATGTTTGTATGTACGTACGTATGTATATATGAATGCACGTACGTACGTGCGTACGTATGTACGTACGTACGTATATACTTATGTATGTATGTTTGAATAGTATTATGTATGTATGTATATGTCTACCAAGTTCGCTTGCTTGCGATTTGTGGTTTCCCCGTTAAATTTGTTATTGCAGATGCGACCTCTCTGTCAATCGATATTTTAATGGAAGCATTTAAAGAAATGTAAATATAAACGAATTGGACAAAAATATTAATAAGTAAAGGGAAAACAGAGAAGGATATTTTGATTAAATTTAGGAGGCAAAAGCAAAGTTTTCTCAGGAAATTCACAGGAAATATAAACGCCACTTATATTTAAATGTATCCACTACTAATGCACCAGCGGATTATGTAAATTTCAGATGTGCTTTCTTACATATGTCTATGTGTGTCGATGTGTGTGTGTGCGTGTATACATATACGTATATGTATGTGGATGCGTGTATATATATATATATACATATATATAT
>NC_068992.1:65384979-65385496 GCF_001194135.2 Octopus bimaculoides
TATATATATATATATATATATATATATATATGTACTTATCCAGAATATATTATTAGATGGATGATTAAACAAGTAGATAGATTTAAGGAAGCCCCGATGGTAGGACCCACATCTTATTCCGATCTTTAATCATGAGTTAACTTTCTATTTCTAAAAATTCCATTTGTTTACATACCTCGACACCCACAAACACACACATGCATGCGTACACACATAAAAATACGCACACATATATTTAAACACACACACATGCACACCTGTAAATAGACATGTCATGCATTAAGTCAAAAAGGCAATATGTAAATCATAAATCAAGAGGGAATAACTTACTAATGCATATGCATAAAGTGTGTTTTGAAAATAAAGTTGATCACTACATGCACAGGCGCACGCACACAAACACGCATACACACAGTCAGATATGTGTGTTTGTGCATGTAGTGATTTACAATTTACGAATATATATATATAAATATATTTATATGTACATATATATATATATATATATATATATATA
>NC_068992.1:65386369-65390441 GCF_001194135.2 Octopus bimaculoides
CATGGGTCGAGAGCCCGATGGATGGATACGTGTATGTAAACACGTATGTATTAATTATTAATCAGTTTACTTACCAATCAAAGGAACGAATTCTGAAGTGGCAGGCATATTTTCGGCAATTAGCAACATGAAGACGGAAAAGGCTAAGAGAACTGTTAATCCTAGCGTCACCTTTTCGCCAGAATCTGGAGGGAGACAGAAGCCCGTTAAGGAGAGGGTAGATAGAAGGACGCACGGTATAATTACATTAAAACAATAGTACAATATCCTTCTTCGAACTTGTACGTAGAACGTCACATCTGGGAAAGGTTCCGGACAGCAGGGATATGTTATTTCATTTCGTATCACTTTTGTGGCGACTAACGTCCATTCACCATTATTCACATAATTAGATAGATCAATATTATCTGTGAGGTTTGTAACATCGACTTGGAAGCCATCATAAGCCCAAGATCCGAGCTTTAGCTTACAAATCTGGTCATCGAATGGGAAATAAGTGATGTCCATTTTGCATGAACTACGCATGCGCACAATTGGCGGCCAAAATACACTTCCGTTAGCTTCAATCATTGCAAGACTTTTCATATATCCCTGATTGAGGCTTTCGGCACTGAAAAAAAGAAAACAGAATACAAAAAATCACAACGTATAGAAGCGGTCAACGTATCGAATTCTTCAAGAAAGTCACTTTTAAAATTGTTAGTTGTTGGAAAATCTATTAACGATAATTATTACGATAGAGAACAGTATAATATCGGCTTCCAATTTTGGCACAAGGCCAGCATTTTCGGATTAGGGCGTATGTCGAGTACATCAACTTCAGTTCTCAGACGGTACTTATTTTATCGATCCCCCCAAAAAAGGCTAGGTCAACCACAGCAGAATTTGAAATCGGAACGTAAAAACGGACGAAATGCCGCTAAACACTTTGCCCAGCACGATGACAATTCTGCCCACTAACTGCCTTATAACAGGATAATTTTAATGAAGAAAGCCTATCCATTACATATATAGATAAATAGATTGATAGACAGAGAAAAGGACAGACAGATAGATGAATTGACTGATAAATACATACATCAACAGATGTCCATGAATAAACAATGTTGATATACGCAGTGCTGAAGTATGCTATATATATATATATATATACATATATACAAATATTTTATAATTATGTTTACAATTATAGAATATTTGTATAATTTTACCTAAACTAGTTATTTTAACGTACCAAACTACTTGGTGAGATTATTTATGATTAATTAATTAATTGATTAATTTTACCCTTTTATTATTATGGAAATTATATATATATATATATATATATAAAGAGAGAGAGAGAGAGAGAGAGAGAGAGAGACATTTTTAGTTTATTGAATGCCACGTTGAAGGAAGCAGTGTAGATAGAGAAATGATTACGATTGTCTCACCTGTTGTAGAGAACTATGTCTGGGCGCCAAATGAAGTCACAAGGAATTCTAAACTTAGTGATCCCACTGAAGTCGTTTGGATCCCAGTGGAGTTTCTCATCAAACCACGACTAAAAGGAAATATACATTTACACTTAGTGAATAGCCAACAACAACCGCAACAACAACAATAATAATAATAACAATAATAATGAAAAATTTAATAATAATAATGATGATGATTTCAAATTTTGACACAAGGCAATTTCGGGGTGGGGGTAAGTCGATTACATCGACTGCGGTACTCATCTGGTACTTATTTTATCGACCCCAAAAGGATGTAGGGTATAGTCGACCTCGGCGGAATTTGAACTCAGAACGTAAAGTCAGACGAAATGCCGTTAAGAAGTTTGTCCGGCGTGCTGACCATTCTGCCAGTTCACCGCCTGTATAATAATAATAATAATAATAATAATAATAATAATAATAATAATAATAATAATAACAACAACAACAACAACATGCATCTTTTGATGTGATGGTTTCTGAATTTGGAAATTTCTTCTATATAAAGCTCCCCATTTATGTTGAGCAGTGTTTGTCAACTGGAAGCGAGGTCTAATAAAGATTGAAAGAATTGTCATTGCAAATCACTATGAGAACGCAAAAGGAATCTCTCACAGCCCGCTCGCCATTCCAATTATAACGACCCGGAGACATGGAACAATAATCATCAACTTCGAATGAAATAAAGTCAAATTTAATACCAACAGCATTTTAACTGTTGCAGAGACAGAAACATAGGCAACTGGATCGGCAGCATTAAAGTAAATGACATCAATCCAATGATCCATTTGTACCTTATTTCATCGACACAAAAAGAAGAAAAATTACATCAATAGGAATTGAACACGAGATCCATAAATATACATTTCACTGTATTTAGTCGCACATCTAAGCTACTCTACTATTAATTTTATCAGAAGTAACAGTGATGACATCATAGGATCTTCAGAACTGAACTAACAAGATTGCAGTGGTGTTGACCCTCACTGACTGAATTTTAAATCAATGTGGGACACTTTATATATTTATCAGCTTAAAGTTGCAGAAATTTTTACTTTTTATATCTCTGATGAATAAACTTTCCTTATGATTTTTCCAATAAAAGGACTTTGACTATCATAATTTCATTTTGTAAGAGGAACCTTCTATTAAGTGATATTGAATCGATACGATACAGATCTATTGATCTACAATAAATGATTGCGTATTAAATCTTACATTAAACCAAATCTAAATCTAAAATCTGTCATTTAGTTTCTCTGATTACGATTGTAATCAATATAACATTTCCAGTTCAATTCTCGGTTAGAATATTCCAGATGCAACTGTTAAACACATTTAAATTTTACTTTTTTTTTTGTTCTTAAGAATTTCGTTTTGATTTTTCAAAACCAATACAATTCCTGATATAAACGACATTTCTACATTTCTAATCTACTTTTCATTCTTATATACTTATTCTTTCATTCATTCTTTCATTACAAGAAACACACCCCCGATTCGAAATAGAGAAAGAAAAATGTGAAACCTGCTTACCGATCAATATTTCCAACAATGTTTTCCAAGTTTATAGTTTTTTTATGATCTAAGATGAAGAAAGCCATTGTGTCTTGGCATAAAATAATCGATTTCGAGAAATATTTTTTTCCTTACTTATATAGGCGGCTGATTCTCAATAACCGTTCTATTTTCAACTCATAAAGGTAATTGTTTTATTTCATATTATAAGAAATCAAGAAGACAAGAAATGATGTAAACGGTAAAAAAGTTGTACAATTGATTTTCTTATATAAGCTTAGGTCCTTTGGTATGTTTAAAGCAATGCGAATGCGAGATTCAGTGGCATTCATGCGTCTTCCAATGGCCTTTTTTCTATAAGAGAAAATTCGATATGACTCTGAGCATGACCTGTGGTCGAATTAAAATCCTCATTCGACCACCACAAGCTATGCGGTTTACGAAGTCAAAAAGAGAGGCAGATAGATCGAGAGAGAAAGAGCGAGAGAGAGAGAGAGAGAGAGAGAGAGAGAGAGAGAGAGAGAGATAATACGAAAGAGAGAGATGCAGGAGAAGGCATGGAGAAAGCGAAAACAATATATATAAATATATATATATATATATATATGTATATACAAGCATTTTTCGTGTGTAATTTCCTTAGAGAAAACACGGTAATCCCACGATAGATTATTCATGAAATAACAGACAGCAGATATTATTAAAAATGATAATGATGATTTTGATGATGATGATACTGATGATGATGGTGATGATGATGACGATGGAGACCACGACGACGACGACAACGATGATTGTGGTGGTGATAATAATAATGATAACAATAGTAATAATACACTATGTCCCGCACATATGGTTGTAATTCATGTGCCTGGTTTACGCTTATCAAACGGATAGTCGTGATGCGTATACCGGGATTCGTATATTTGTAGCCCAGTGTTACTTTGATGGCATGCAGGCACTGCACACATCCTATGCAAAATACATATTCAATACAGTAACCATAAGAGCGTCACAACAAACCACAGCACATACCCAAGGCACACAGAACTGCGCTCGGTAGTGAAGTGAAAGCA
>NC_068992.1:65391319-65393965 GCF_001194135.2 Octopus bimaculoides
TGTGTGTGTGTGTGTGTGTGTGTGTGTGTGTGTGTGTGTGTGTGTGTGTGTGTGTGTGTCTGAGTAAGCTTATGTTTCCAAAGACAACCGCACCAACAGTAATCTTATAAATGCACAGAGATTAAATGCTTTAACATTGCTATGCTGATACCTCGAATTCTTGCGACTGAGACACCCGCGACGCGCAATACCGTTGATTGCGTAACATAATCGCCGTATCATATAAGAAAATATCTGCAGAGACTCGGCGGTTGAATAATAAGCATATCATAACCTCTCAACTGATGGAATGTACGAATCCGTACGTGTTGCTCAAATTTGTATAAAATGTTCAGAGAATTTGTACACATGTAGCAACAGAATCTTTCAAGTCTATGATGATCAAATTTGCCATTTACCCACTTCTTATTTCTCTGATCGGATATTAATGGCCATAATATATAGTATGGAAGTAATGTTTAGAATCTAATTTGTATTAAACGTATTAAAGTAATGCGAATTAATAAAATATTCATGGCATATAATCAGTTGTGTAAGCGATTAATATTATTCTTTATATTTCATTACTTCGAAATAAAATCAACAATAATACGCTTAAGAGGATTTCAGAGCATCTGAAATTACTATCGATGTATATTTGTGTGTGTGTGTGTGTGTCCTTCTTCTTCGTATCCATTTCCCGATTTCCAACCCCTTCCTACATAATCTCTATTCTACTCAAACATCCCATAATCACACTTTAATTTATTGTTTTGGTTCCTGATGACATCAGGCAAAAACCAAGGTCTGAAGGACGCACAATGTGACAAAAAAACCTTTCATGCAAGTTTCATGACGTGCCACTCAAATGTCTAAAACCGATGACGTTTCTGCCATCTCACTTCCTTGTTGTCAAGTAATAAGAAACACTTTTACGTCAAACTAAAGAATTACTAAATGCTTGAACTAGAGTACGTCTATAAAACTTCTATAAGAACAATGTAGCGTGTATAAAGAATGGTGACAGTGACATCGGAGTTGATGCCTGAAAAACCCTGTCGTCTGTATGTCTATGTATATATATGTGTACGTAACATCATATATTTACAAAAGTGCAAATATCCTTCATATAAATATAATATTCAAATCGAAAAGAAACTCCAATGCCATTCATTATACACGCTACATTACTCTGAGTTTCCTTGACATCAACCAATGATATCTACAGATCATATTTTTCATCACTTTAGATACACGTATCGCATTTCTAAAGTGAAATTATTTTAAAATTCACTTCAACCGGCAGGAAAACATATGTTAAAGAAATATTCGGAAAAACATAAAAGGAAAAAATATTTAAATAAAACCACACCCAGGACAAATTGAAGTAGAGAAAAAACATTAATAAGCATTTAAGTACAGGAAATGAAACATCTATTTGAGAGCAGCCTAAGGCAAGAACCTCTACTCATAATTTCTTCTTGAACCTTTTGTGTAAGAAGATACCTCTTAGAAAGAAATGTATTTAGGAAAATAAAGTCGATATCAACGAAATAAGCACGAAATGTGCGTTTACTTTTCAAATCATTTCAATTCAATAGAATTCTTGGAGAGAGAGACAGAAGAATTCCGTGACACAGAAAGTGTTCGATATATGAAGAAGGTAAACTATATGAAGGATTTAATTTTTAAAGTGTGTCTCTATAAGTATGCATGTGTGTGTTTCTGTGTGTGTGTGTGTGTGTGTGTGTGTGTGTGTGTGTGCATGTGGGCGTGTGATATTTGTGCATGTATATATATATATATATATACATATATATATACATATATACAACACTCACACACACAAACACATATATATAGCATATACATATATACATGTATGCGTATATGTATATAGTGTTATTCACACACACATATATATAAAGTACAACAACAACAACAACAACAACAACAACAACAACAACAATAATAATAATAATAATAATATTAATAATAATAATAATAATAATAATAATAATAATAATAATGATAATAATAATAATGATAATAAAGCTTGCAGCAAATCATTTTTGTATTATATATTCCTTCTATTATCTCGTTATACTTGTTTTGTAATTTATATAAATATGCAAAGAAATGTAACCTGCGTGCGTAATTGCAAATAATAGTTTTAATTCGCCTATGTGCTATCTAAATATATTTTGTGTCACGCAACAATAATACTTTTGGAATTTTAGAAGAATGATATAGGAATTCATATATATATATATATATATATATATATATTCAGAATGAAATAACAATAAGGAAATACGTGACATTATAGAAGTAAATTACAATATAACTTAAAAACACAAACAAACAAACATTAGATTATATAAGAATTATAGATATATAAACAAATTCACAAAATATTGGAGGAAGAAAATTCATTAATGAAATGTGAAATACGCTGAAAACTACTACTACTGTTGCTGCTGCTGCTGCGGCTGCTGTTGCTGTTACTGTTACTACTACTACTGGTGATGATGATGATGATGATGATGATGATGATAATGAGAAGGAGGAGGAGGATACTATTCATAATAACAAATCCGTTGTCGAATAATTTTTTCTGTGCGTGTATACACACACACACACACACACACACACACACACACACAC
>NC_068992.1:65393975-65399211 GCF_001194135.2 Octopus bimaculoides
ACACACACACACACACACGCACACACACACACACACACACATGTATATGTATATATATATGCATAGCAATTCATGTATAAACATATAAATGTATAGGTGCGTAGAGAGAGAGAGACAGACAGACAGACAGACAGATAGATAGATAGATAGATAGATAGATAGATAGATAGATAGATAGATAGATAGATTGATTGATTGATTGATTGATTGATTGATTGATTGACTGATAGAATATAACCATACCTTTCCGTTGGAAGTCCTTCAGCAGAAGAAAGAGATAACCATAAAAAGTATAGAGGAAATGAGAAAAGATCGAGTGATTGAAGTTTAGGGAAACAGAACATAATGTTGTTGATCGAGGTTAGTTATGAAAAGGGAAACCGGTATGTATATATATATGTCTTGTAGAATTCCTCAGCTAGAGTCACCAGAAATATCTCTGCAATGTCTCAGCCTGATTTCGTAAACAGGAAGATTATATCGAATAACGTTGCGTTCCATTCACAAATACATGTTTCACTATTTCAGAGGACACATTTCATAGTAGATCTGCTTGGCCAGTTCTCATCAGGTTTCAATAACAATAACAGCAACAACAGTAATACCAAAGCCTGTTTCCCGAGTAACTGCAAGAAGCAGGCAAATGTTTATGATGTCACACACTTAAAACAGGAAGTGTGCAATAAAGATATAGTTCTAGATGTTCAATATATACACAGAATATATTTTGATGGTCATTGATTGAATGTCTCTAATTATAATTTTAGTCTAAGAGCTTTAAGCAAGTCGCCAGTAGAGAACAAGATTTTTTGGCAGAGGTAGCATTGAAAGATTCGATCTGAAAACCAACTATTCGTAAAGTGATTTCATTGAACCACGCAGTCATGTGTGTATCTAGTAAGCAATATTAGCGATTTAAATGAAGCTGCATGCTGGCAGAAACGTTAGCACGCCAGGGGAAATTATTACCGGTATTTCGTCTGCCGTTACGTCCTGAGATCGAATCCGTCAGAGGTCGACGTTGACTTTCATCCTTTTGGGGTCGATAAATTAAGTACAAGTTAGGTACTGGGGTCGATCTAATCGACTGCCCCCCTCGCCCCAAATTTTGGGCCTTGTGCCTAGAGTAGAAAAGAATACTGATGATTTAAATACAAATCTGCAGTATTTCAATTTTGATGTTACGACATAACGAAGTCTAAAAACCACGTGATACAGAGAGGGTAACGGGCATAGGCGCTTTCGAGAAGTGACTATAAACTACTATGAAAGGATTTAGGAAACGATGCTTTAGATTATTAAAGTAAGAGATTAATCTAAACCTGGAGTATAAGGCCATATTTGTTTTAATATTTATCAGAAGGATCTAGAAGCCAGATAGATACTTACTGGTTATTCTCCATAATAAATCGCAAGAAAGTATTATTTATATAAGCAAGACGTGATGCTAATAGGATTTATAGCGTGGGTATAAAATGCACATAGAGCGAGGAAAGCAGTGCATAAATAACGTAACATGGAGTTGGTGGCTCTTAAAGGGGTTAGCAGTGAGTGAAAGTTAAATTTATAGCCGATACGAATCTAATGAATTCAGGAGAAGGTATTATGAAAGAAATAGATTGTAAACCAACGAAAATATATGCACTGATACTTGGAAAGAAGATAAATATAACTGTAGCGCAAACGAAAATCGATCGAAGTGGCTGAGACTGATATAGTGTAGCGTGCACCACATATAATGGTTCTTCAATCAAACAATATCAAATTTTGCGTATATGAAGTCGCAACACCAATATTATATAATATAACTCTGCTTAAAAATACAAATATTTCAATTATTGTGAAAATAGTGTAGGAATTATTGAAATAACTGCAAATGCAATTATTGATACACTTCACTCATATATATTACATAGAAAAACGTCCATTAACTGAAACTAGCTATGATGCAATTCCTAGCAATGTTCTCTCTGTATGGGCGTATTTAATGTCGAAATAAAATAAAATCGAATAAAATTGATTGAAACTTTGGTAAAATAAAGAAAATACGGTATATACATGGATCGAATCGTTCATTCTTAAATGGTGGCCATCATTATTTGATATTTCGAAACTTTTTTCATAGAAACGGCCATCATCAAAGGAAAAGGAATATTTTAGGGAACTTTTCGACAATGTGATTTTAAATTTTATTGTGTGAAAGACTAGCAATTATTCTGATTTTTGCATTTACTTAAAATGATTAGGAGTATAAAAATGACCATGTTTTGGTTTTAATATACCTCTTCAGAGTAGTATATTGACCTTGGGATGGATGAGAGTAATCGATGCACATGGCCGCATGAATTAGGACTGATTTTAGAAATAATTAAACGCTAAGAAACACACACACACACACACACACACACACACACATATATTATTTAATAATTAACATCTCTTTAATATTTACAGTTTATGCCTACAGCATATGGCGTAGTGGTTAAGTGCGCGGGCTACTAACCACAAGATTCCGAATTCGATTCCGGGCAGTGACCTGAATAATAATATTAACATCGAAAAATATCTTAGGAATAAGAACCCAGGTTCGAAATTTCCCCAAGACCCCTGATAAAGGCTGGAGTGTATATCAGCCGAAACGTTGTGTTAACAACAAACAAAATGAGGAGAAATATCCGTCAAATGTAAATAAAGTAAATAATATGCTTTAATATTTGTCTCCTATAATTGAGATATATTTCTTTCGTCAGGTATGATTATTTCTTATGAGCTTCTTGCATGAAATATACCGTATTATGCCGACCTTATGTAATTAGTAGAAATGATGTAAAATTACCGTGAGAAAGAACAGAATATATAATTTTGGTAAAGAGGAGTAGGAAACTGGACTCAGCTGAAATAAAAGAAAATGTAGTTAGAAATTCTATGGAATGGTTAAGAGGAAGGGGGGAAGGATAGAGTGGGAGAGAATATTGGTGAAAGTCTTTGTAATATACCTGAACATAAAACACCATTCGTGTTCGTAAATCTAGATTTATGGCGAGCATGAGAGCGAGTTTGTGAGATCAAACATTGCTTTAGTGATCAAGATGAAATGTCTAAACTCCATTGCTGTTTCAGCCACGGAGCATTCTGGAATTGGTATCAGACAATAAAATATTCTGATCTCGATCAAAGTACTTCGTCAAGAAAATAGATGATAATGTTAATATTTGTTTCTTGGATGTAAGGCCTAAAACAATGCCCTCATTTACCGACCGCTACTTATTTTATCGATCTCGAAGCGATAAAAACAAATGTGAGCTGCGTGAGCTTTAGAAATCCGAACCTAAAGCGTTGTGGATAAACGGAGGCAAACATTTTAGACGAAGTTCTCATAATTCTGACAATTTATCCCTATTTTGCGGGTTCACTTTACAAATCAACTACCATTTTGATGGCTGCTCCACCAATTTTGTCAAATGACCATTCTTAATAATTTCGTTACAAGACTAGCAGCTTTAAGGAAAAAGGACAAATCGATTACGTGGACACGAGCGAATACATCAATTGTGTTTTATTTCATCGTCCACGAAAAAATGAAAAGCAAGGTTGACCTTATCAAGATTTGAACTCAGAATTTAAAGAACCAGAAATGGTACCACTCGGCGAGTTTTTTCCTCTGACGCTCTAACGATTCTACCTCTTAACCGCTATACTTCTATTATTTATGTTGTTTTCAGATTTTGTCACAAGGCCAGCAACTTTGAGAGAGTGTCTAAGTCGATTACATCGACCTTAGTGATCAGCTGGTGCTTATTTCATCGACCTCGAAATGACGAATGGCAAATTGACTTCAGCGGAATTTGAACTCAAAAACTAAAAACGGATGAAATACTGCTAAGAATTTTGCACTGCATGTTCTTCTGCCAGTTCTTCGACTCAAATACAATTAATTATGCTACTTTTAACAACTATATAACACTAGTTTAGGTAACATATTAAAAGTAACATATTAAATTATGATTGTAATCCTCAGAATTACAACATGCGATGTGTTTGTGACAAGCAGGATATTAAGAAGTGTATAACAGAAATGATGTTAGTAAAAATGCATTAGTATTATTTGTACTACTATTAATACTGAGATGGAATTCAGTTTAATATTTAATAAGCTTGGAATGTAATGTAAGATACTCTAATGGAGAAAGGAAATAAGATAACAAAGAAACAACAATAGCAACGACGTTAAAAATAACAGTTACAATAAAATTAAAAGAAAACGAACGAATGTAATGACAGAGATTGCTAACAGTATTGATAATAATAATAATAATAATGATAATAATAATAATAATAATAATAATAATAATAATAATAATAATAATAATAATAATAATAATAATAATGAGAAGAAGAAGAAGAAGAAGAAGAAGAAGAAGAAGAAGAAGAAGAAGAAGAAGAAGAAGAAGGAGAATAACAAGAACAAGAAGTAGAAGAAGAAGAAAAAAGAAGAAGAAAAACAACAACAACAACAATTAGAGTAGCAACGGCGGCAGCAACAGCAACACCAACAACAACAATTATAATAATGATATTAATAATGATGACGATGAAGTTGATGATGATGATGATGAGGAGGAGGAGGAGGAGGAGGAAGAGGGGGAGGTGGAGGATATTGACGACGTTGATAATAACGCTAACAATAAAAACAACAATAAAATGATAAAGAGGAGCTGGGATCGAAGAGTAAGAGCAACAATAGGTAGAACAACAACAACAAGAAGAAATCTATGGAAGGTGATTGCAATTGCTGTTGTCGATGATAATTGAAGCGAAGAGGATGTTGATGAAGACAAAGAGAGTGCGAGGGGGTGGCGGTGGCAGTTGATTGGAAAGCTAGAATGGCGGCGAGCAGTGAAATGGAGAAAGAGAAAAGTGGAATGGTTTTCGGAAAGGCGAGGTAAAAGCCAACAAGAGGATATTTTTGGTTAGCACTAATCTAGAAAGACAGAACTACGAAGAAGAATGCTTTGCTGGTTTCTGGTGCTTCGTTGTTTGGTGTAGTTTTTGTTATTTTTTCTTGCTGAATTTCTTTCTTAAAATTATGTAATTCTAATTACAATTGTGTCTAATGGAAGCTGGAAATGGGAATGAAATGTACGTGTGTGTGTATGTGTGTGTATATGTATTGTGTGCGCACGTACGTGTGTGTGAAGGAGAGAGAGAGAGAGAGAGAGAGAGAGAGAGAGAGAGA
>NC_068992.1:65399221-65401270 GCF_001194135.2 Octopus bimaculoides
AGAGAGAGAGAGAGAGAGAGAGAGAGAGAGAGAGAGAGAGCGTTTGTACGTATGTGTGCGTGTGGTTTGAATGTATGTTTGTGATTATGGATGTATGTTTGGAACATGATGCGTGTGTGTGTGAGAGAGAGAGAGACAGAGCGGCAGAGAGAGCGTTTGTATGAATGTGTGTGTCGGTGTGTGCGTGTGAGAGAGAGACAGAGAGAGAAAGAGAGGCAGAGAGAAAGAGAGACAGAGAGAAAGAGAGGCAGAGAGAGAGAGAGAGAGTTTGTATATATGTGTGTGTGTGGATGTGTGTGTGTGAGAGAGAGAGAGAGAGGGAGAGACAAACAGACAGAATGGTAGACATATATATCAGGTCATCCCATAAGTACTGTCCGAATTTTGAATAAAGAAAACAATTGATCAAATGTTATATTTAATTGAAATTTAATCATCAATGTACTTTCTTTGCTGGATTATCTATGACTGCCTTCCATCTATTTACAAGCTTTTAATCCCATCAATGTAGAACTCTTTTTATTTCAAAGGGAAGAACTCTGAAATGTTTCGGCATCCTCCTGACTTTCGAAAGTTATGACCTGATATATATTATACGTTGTTGGTGTGCTTACGTGTCCGTAACTTGACGGTTCAGCAAAAAGAGAACCGATAGAACAAGTGCTAGGCTTACAAAGAATAAGTCCTTAGGTCGATTTGTTCGACTGAAGGCGGTGCTCCAGCATGGCCAAAGTCAAACGACTGAAACGAGTAAAAAAATAAAATAGAAGAGGAAAGTACTGTTTCTACTTCGCGGTTTTTCACTTATCGCGGGGGTGTGGGTGTGGTGGGACGTAACACCCGCGATAGTCGAGGGATTGGTGTATATATGAGTGTACGTACGCTTGTGCACCTTGCTGTAAGTGCGTCTGCGATGAGGGAGGGCGTGTATATGTGTCCTGGTGAGAGAGTGCAAGCAAATAAGTGCTTAAGTATGAGATTGCGCATATGACGATAGTTAGAGGGGGAGAGAGAGACAGAGAAAGAGAGATAGAGAGAGAGAGACTGCCAGAGAGAGGAAACGGGGTGGGTGTGATTACGTTGGCTGTTTCGAGTGTACATGGGGCGTTTGTGTGTATGCATATATGTGCATACGTGCTGGAGTGTATGCGTGTACATGTATGTGAGAATGTGTGTATAGCAGTGGGTGGAATAGAGGTGAATTAAGAAATGTGTGTGCGTGTGTATGTGTGTGTGTGCGTGTTGCGTTCATGAGATGGCTAAGTATATGTGTGCGTACGTGAGTCTCTGAGAGTAGGTGTAATAGTGCAACATGCACTAAGTACAGAATGGTACATACATACATACATACATACATACACAAATGCACACACACGCACGCACGCACGCACGCACGCAAGCGCGCATACATACATACACACATGCACGTATATATACATACACGTACGTATATATACATACACGTACGTATATATACATACACGTACGTATATATACATACACGCACACGCACATGCACACACACACACACATATATATATATATATATACATACATACACGCTCACACATATGTGTGTGAGTGTGTGTATATGAGAATGAGAGAGTCAGTAAAATCGCGTACGTGTGTGTGTGTGTGTGTATGTGTGCGTGCGTGTGTATTTGAGAGGAGGTGAGATGAATGAATGTGGATAGTGGGTAGGTTATGAAGTAAAACGGGTGGCTGCTGTGGGTTTGTGGGTGGAGCGGTTGTCAATATCAATAGAAAGAGAGAAGTAACACTTGTAATAATACCAATTGTTATTGATGGTTTAATGGTTAATATGGAGGCTGAGAGCGTCGACAAAGATCTGGGTGAGGGTGGAGTGGGGGTGGAAAGAAGCGGTGTGGTGTTGGGGGTGAGGGAAGAAGCGGAGTTGGTGGGAGTTTTAAAGATGGAATCGTAAAAAGAAAAAGGAAGAACGTTTTAGGAAACGAAACGGTAATAGATCTGTTAGATGGTGTAGTAGTAATAGTAGTAGTAGTAGTAGTAGTAGTAGTAGTAGTAGTA
>NC_068992.1:65401358-65402587 GCF_001194135.2 Octopus bimaculoides
GAACGTTTTAGGAAACGAAACGGTAATAGATCTGTTAGATGGTGTAGTAGTAATAGTAGTAGTAGTAGTAGTAGTAGTAGTAGTAGTAGTAGTGGTGGTGGTGGTGGTGGCGGTGGTGGTGGTGGTGGTGGTGTGGTGGTGCTAAGAGAGAAAGAAGTCGCAATAAAACTGTATCTTGAAAAGTGTTCTTACTGAACAAAATATTACTTCACGGCATCGAACGAACCGTTTAATTAAATGCTCACACGCACGCGTGCACAGACACACACACACACATACACACACACAAGTATATATAATAGACATACATACGTATACATAGATATAGATATGCTTATATTTAACTATATATATACCTTTAGATGCAATATATGGATTCATATAATCCTTTCGCTTTCACAGAAAGTTCTCCTAGCAGACCACATAGTAATCCAGAGATCCAATCAATGGAATTCTGCCGTGAGAATTACATAAACCATACAAAGACAGGAAGTATGACTGGTGAATATATTTATTTAAACATTTGATATCCGTAGGATTGCCGCCTTTTTGCAGCCTTCAGCATGTGATAATAATTTCAGTGTATAATAAATTATTTTACATGCCTGGACTTATATGCGTACTAAGCATTTTACATTTCATTCAACTCTGAAGGCTGAAGCGTTGTTATAACAATGAGAACCATATTGATTTGGAGACGAAGAAGGCGACAAGGGGAAATACTTGCAAGAGTATAAATAAAGAAAGATTTTTAAATCACTTACAATATCCATGATTTGTGTGAGCGTGATGCCAAGATGAACTACTACTGGAGAGGATGCCTTCATCACTGGCCTAACCGAGTTGTCGTAATTATCCATCAGTTTGTAGAGTAACCTTTGTTCATCTGTCATAATGATGTCCTTCTCGATGGGTAATCGAGATGTTATCTCTGAAATGACATGCATGTAATTAGTTATAATTGGTTGTCGGAATGTATGTACCAAATGATTGCGGTTAAATTACATTCAAATGAATTACAGAACAGATTCATACGGTATAGTGATTCGGCTGCAAATATACATACATGCATAAACATATATATATACACATACATATGTGTATGTTTATTCATTACCTATATATATGTGTGTGTGTATATCTATCTATCTAATCTTTCTCTCTCTCTCTCTCTCTCTCTCTCTCTCTCTCTCTCTATATATATATATATATATATATATATATATATA
>NC_068992.1:65402672-65417329 GCF_001194135.2 Octopus bimaculoides
ATAGTGAGGTTCTTGTATACATTTTTCTTCAAATAGAAACAAAGTTCTATTTTAATCTAAAATATACTCTCTCTCATTGTCTGCAATGCTCTTCCAACTATCTAGTTGATTTGCAAGGCCCCACTTCCAATATTCACTTGTCCGTGACAAAAAATACCTCAAACTGCTTCAGCTTCTCGAATGCCATCCTCGCTCTATGTGACCGAGTATTATCCTGATGGAAGAACACCTTTCGACTTGAAACCAAAGATGGTCGATTTTCTTCTAGCGCTGACTTAAGCCGCTCAAGCTGCTTGCAGTAGATCTCTTTTGTTATCGTTTGATTTGGGTTTAAAAGTTCAAAGTGGACTAAAACTTTCATATCCTGCCAAACAGATAACAACACCTGACCTGGGTGAAGGCCTTCTTTAGCCTGGGGTGCTGGTGTTTCTCCTCCTGCTACCCACTGTCTTCAGTGTTTGACATTTTTATAGATAACCTATTTCTTGTCATCACTCACTATTCAGTAACAAAAGAGCCTCATTTGTTAGACGTGACAGTAAAGAAGAGCACACATTCACTCTCTGCACGCGATTAGAAGTTTATGAGGAACTCTTTGACCAATTTGCTGACTTTTCCGATTGCACACAGGTGTCGATGAATGGTTGAATGACCAAATCCAACCGTCTCTGCTAATTCCTCAACAGTTACGATGGGATTTTATTCCACCAAGTTTTGCAGGAAGTCCTCCTCGAACTCTACAAATCTTCCAGCATGAAGATCGTCTCTTAGACTAGTTTCTGGCTCGGAATTTCTGGACTCACCATTGACACTGGCTTACGCTTATTGCCGATACCAATATATTGCATTAATATTCCTCACACTTTCCGTTGCGTTGCTGTCTTTATTGAACTCATAAAGCAAAAATATGCCGAAGATGCTCCTTTGTCACTTATATTATAGCTTTGTAAAAATAACTGTTAGAATCGAACTTCACTCTTCAAATCTTGCACTAAGAAAAAGTGAATATGGTAAATTTACTGTTTCTGTAAAAAGTTGATGCCAGAAGCTTATCTTGTCTCCCTCCGACTTTTAAGTTTATGCAATTGAAAAGACCGCATTATTTATGGGATGAAACAATATATATCTATGGAAATATAGATAGAAATATAGAGATAGAGCTTGAAAAAAAGAAAGAAAGAAAGAAAGAAGAGTTCAATTTTATCTTTATGATGTATTTTGATTTCTTGGCGATTTGGCCGCTATTTCTTGCAGCGCTTTCTCCTTTGATCCTCTGCGATGTCCGGAAATATATTGATAGAAAATGCAAAAGGATATTCCTATGTAACGCGTTTGCTCAGTTCGAATAGATAACTATTTGTCAGTCCTTCTTTAGTGCAGCTGAAATATATTTTCTGAAATGAATACGAATCCTAGAAAGCTACAAACACTAAAGAATGGCTTGCATGCACAAAGCACGGTTTGAAGAAAGTTTGTCGGTAGACAAAGTACACTTGATGACATTTATAGAATTCGAGATGTATAAGTGAATAGAAATTTATATATGAAACCAGGAAGATTAATCAATCAGACAAAAAGAAATGATTAAAACCAACAAAGAAATAAACAAAAGACATATATTTAAAAGAAAAAAACATGTGAGAATGGAAAATTGGAAAGAAATATTATTACGTGCATCGTTTTCCAAGAGAATTGTAGTTAGAGCAGAAGAGAAAATATAAGCTTGGTTGATCATGTGATAAAAATATCAAAGTATATAACATCATAAACTGTGCTTTACTATGTACATAATAACTGAGTGGAAAAAAAAATAGATATCATTAAATTGTAATTTTAGTTTCGCCAAAAAACTGTCAACGACACAAGCGAGAGAAAGCCGTGTTTTATCTACATCGGAGCGCTGTAAGCGACAAAATGGCGGATATTTATTTGACTGGTGGATATTAGAAGTGTGGCACATAAAAAAAAGTTTTCTCTTGTCTTCAAAAAGATTTCGGCTTTTATAATAACCATTACACAAGAATTCATCGTAAACTCCTTCAATAAACATCGTTATTATCAGCTTAAAAACTTTGCTTCAGTAAAGTGAGTGATAGCAGTCGTAGTGGTAACTGTGATGGTGGTAGATGCTGACTTTCCAATGAAGCAAAAAATATGTCTTGGCTTCTTTCATTCTTCTTTTTCACAGATTCCTAATATCAATTTCAAATTTTGGCACGAGGCCAGCAAACTTTGGCACGAGGCCCACATCAACCTCAGTGGGACTTATTTAATCGACCGCCCCCCAAAGTATGAAGGGCAAAGTCGACCCCGACGGTATTTGAACTTAGAAGGTAAAGACGGACAAAATGGCTTCAAGCATTTTATTCGGTGTCCCCAACAATTTTGCCGATTTCAGATTGCTAATATTAACCTGACGATGGGTAACGCCTGACAGAATCTCTGAGTGTTCTTGTTATATTTAGTATTAATACGCTTGTGCATGCTAATTTAGTTAGCAGCGATTTTATCTTGAGATCTGGTGACAAGTTTCCGCAACTCTCAAGGGCCTTCCTTAGGTTTCTTGCAGAATAGAGAATATGGTACTTTTCTGTAAGTTGACAATATCTCTTCATTTCTCCATTTTCTCAAATGCGTTGCTATGATAGGGAATTAGAAAATCTATAATTTTGTGCTGTTTGTTTATTTTGCCCTCTATAATCATGCCTGGTCTCCTTCCATGAATAGTATGGTCAGTCTTGGGGTAGCGGAATCCCACAAGGTATTGTAACCCTCCTTTTATATCACATCTTCTGGTTCCTGTTTAAATCCCTTTTCTGCTGGTTTCAAGCCAAACACTCAGCTGACATGCCAGTGCACTCTTTGGCCGACATTTCATTCACTCTCAATGCTTAAACACGCGCAAACGCTTATTAGTTCAGATCACTCCATTCATCCTGAATTACCCGGGATCCTCATTAATACTGGAAATTTAATGATTACCCCAAACCCACACAACCAATGATTGGTGTTGATAATTCCACCCTGATTCGCTATCCCACACATTAATTAGTAATTATGACTTCCTTCACCCTCACTGATTTTACGCCATTCTCTAAATAGTTTAAATTGAAAATTTCTACACCCCGGATGGTTAGTTATAAAACTTGCCAATTCCTGTTCAATAAACGGTGACGGTCTTCTGCAGATGAACAACTGGAATGTTTGGAATAAAATGAATAACTAAAAGACGAATCTCACCTCTCTGTTGTTTCACTTTATAATAGATTCAATTATTCCAGAACTAAATGGAAATGAAGAACCATTTGTTTGAATTTTGCCGTTTATGGTTGCAGCAGTGAGACAGCGAATCCATTAGCTGCATTATCTAGGGAAACTATTGTTGATTTGAGTGAGTAAAAGGCATGTCGATAGAAAAGGAAAGAAATGGAAAGATGTTTGAGGAGAAAGAGAAAGAAAAGAAAGAGAGAGGAAGATAGATGATTAGTAAGAGATAGAGAAGAAAAAAATGAGTGAAAGAGTATTAGATAGAGATGAACGGGAGAGTAGACGAGATAAACTCCGAAAAACGTGAGAAAATGGTGATGGGGGGAATCGGGTCAGAAGAGAGAAGGTGAGCTGAATTGAAATTCAGAAACTGAGGAAATTTACAGACAGAGAAAATGATGATTTAGGAAATAATAAAGAGTGTTTCTGGGAGAGAAGATTTTGATGATAAAAGAAAACCGGCTGTACGTGAGAGGGAGGTCGAACGCGGAGAAAGAGGCGGAATAAATAGAAGCTGAGTGAGCGGTAATAGATGGGGGAGGGATGAAAGAAAGAAACAGAGACAGACCGAGAGAGAGAGAGAGAGAGAGACAGACGGATAAAGAGAAAAGAGAGAGAAAGGAAGGGGAGAGATATATAATTGAATGGATAACAACAGAAGACAAACAAAATGTGATAGGGATTTAGAGAAAGAAGTAAGGGAGAAGAACTGGAGTGATAGAATCATCAAAACATGAACAGATAAGAACGAGAGTGAGAGAGAGCGGGCAAGAGAGAGTAAGAAGACGAAGAGTAGGCGATAAATAGTGAACAAAGGAAAGAATAGTGGTCTTGTAGAGATAAAGTAAAGTGATAGCAAAGATAGTCGTGGTGATATTAACGACACCAGTCAATGTAGCAATAAATAACATTTTAGAGCAGCAATATTGTGAGAGATATCATCTTGGAGAATATTTCTTTATAATGTTAATAATTGAATAAATATAAGTGCTGACTTTAACCACCACCCAACGTTACAGGGAACGTTATAAGTATGATTAGCTCTTCGTTCAGAAGTGTTAAGCATTTAAGGAATAAAACAGCTCCTCACTAGGAAGATAAATGAGGGAGTTGTAATTTCGCTCCAAAATGGGAAATACCAGAGATAATTAATTCGGCTATTAACATGTGGCAAAATTTCAGTTCTCTAAACAATCCGTAACATTGTAAAAGAATCAATGAAGAAGCCTCTACTTGGTCATTCAACCGGCTACGAACGGTAACGATATTTCCCTCAAATCATTATCTACAGTACAAAAGGGGGATGAATGATATAGATATATGTTATGGGGATAATAGTAATAACGGAACACCCCTCCCACATGACGAGTAGTATGTGCTAGTCACTACAAATATGGTGACATTGAGCAGTCGTCAGTTGTAGTCGTGTCTTATTCGTCTAACTAATTACACTGCTATACTGGAGTGGGCGTTATAACGATCCGACAGAGGATTACAACAGTGGCGATTTGGAATTAACAAATTCACGAGGATTATACAAACTTAGAATGTGTTACGAATCTCACAAAGGTTTTTTGTGCGAATTTTACGGGATACAAAATCATAAAATTATGGAAAAATTGTTGGCCGGTTTGCTCGAGTTGCAAAAACAGCAACAAAAATAACTGAAAGAACAAGAAAAACCTACCTACGTACCTTCGTACCTACGTACGTACCTACATATAAGTCGAGTGAGAAAGAAAAACCCTTCTTTTTCGAAGTTGTCTGTAGTTTTTTTTCAGTTGACAGTTATGACGTCCCTTTGCTTAAAATCTTAAACCCCATCAAACCTTCCTGGAATGTATTTATTTAACGGATGTTAGAAACCCTAAACTCAAAGAGACTTGTGAAACTACGATGAACGAGTGCACACTCTCGTCCTCGGCAGACATTCAATTCATGAATTCATGTCCTAATTAGATAAATACATAAAACAGTCTGCTCCAGCCTTGCTTGATTAGAAGAGAAAACAGTCGATATTCTTTATTAGGTTGTATTGAAACAACCATTATTAGGAATCTAAAATTTGCCACAGATAATTTAATTCCGAAGGCACCGATAACGGCAATATTAACCGCCAGTAGTTCGTTAATATGTCTTTATAACTAAATCAATCAAGCATTATTTATGATTGCATTCATCTAATTTTGATTTGCTACATATGGAAAACTAATTCTATTTTAAGGAAGAATTTCTTCAGTGTTTAGACATCGAACTATTTACCAACCATTTTCGATTTAAATTACCTAAGATTCTGTTTACCGTTTATAAGAATAAGATGTTATAAATTTCCAGTAACTGCTATCATGTCTATGCACCATACATAGAACCCTTCCTTGTTCTACAAATTCAAAGATACAAAAGGTGTATCGTCGATTCATTGATGTTTATTGTATGTTTGTTGTGATTTATCTCCTTTTTGGCAGGCCAGCGAGGGAGCAGTCAGCTGGTTCCTTTAAGTGCTACCCAATCACAATTAAAAGGAACAAGCATTCTAAATACTCTGGTTCTGAAGAAACAAAAGGATGCTCAGAGCAGAAATGTTTTGAGTATATTCTACTGAAGCGTCTTCCTCTATCTTCCCTCTGTTGAAGTTGAGTATTTTAAAGAATTTCATATTTGTTCTCTTCCTCCGTGAAGTGATTTTCTCCAAGATAGTAAAATAGAACACAGAAATACAAAGCATTCGTAGCAGCTGCTTCTAGAATGAGAACACATCGGTCATGTTGTTGGTGTTGTTGTTGACAGTGATGAGAGCGAAGAGGATAAACACGGTAGAATACTAGCAAAGGAAAAAAAAAACGGTAATTTAGAACTGGAGCGAAGAAATGACAAAAGAGGGGACGAAAATAACTGGAAGAAATCCAAGAAATAGTAAAATGTGTGCAATACGAGTACAACACAAGGGAAAAAAGATGATGATGATGATGATGATGATGATGATGATTAGGATGATGATGATGATGGTGAAGAAGAAGAAGAAGAAGAAGAAGAAGAAGAAGAAGAAGAAGAAGAAGAAGAAGAAGAAGAAGAAGAAGAAGAAGAAGAAGAAGAAGAAGAAGACAATCTGTAGTCCATCACAGCAAAACAAGAAAAAGCGACGCTATTACGTTTATGATAATGGATTCACATGGAAATTAGTGAATGTGAAAATTGCATAAAATGGAATTTAAATCGTATTAAATCGTCGTAAATCGTATTAAATGATGCAATGTCAGTAAAGGTAACATAATGATATTTCAATGTGACAATTTAAATTTCTTTTCTTTGATTGAACTAAATACAACCTTCAATGGTGAGTTAAACTTTAGTGTTGATAGGTTGTTGTTGTTGTTGTTGTTGTTGTTGTTTTTGTTGTTTTTGTTGTTATTGATGACGTTGTTTTTTTTTGTTTTTTTTAATTGCTATTAGTGTTGCTACTGTTGCCCTTCTGGTTCTTGTTGTTGGTTGGATGTCAATTAAATCTGCTGTTATTTTCATAATTATCCTTTCGATTTTCATCTTAATCAGTAAATTTTGAATGGATATCTTTGATACACGGGGGATGAAACTTGGATGTAGCGAAGCTGATATTCAAAGCTATCTATTCCTAACATGGATTCGAGAGTAAAGAAGTGGTGGAGGTGCAAATGATGACAATTAGATTAATTGACAGCATTTTCCCGACTCACTCATGTTTGCGTTTAAATCCCGCCGAAGTAATTTTTTTCTCTCCAGTATTTTGGGGTTGATAAATAATAATAATAATAATAATAATAATAATAATAATAATAATAATAATAATAATAATAATAATAATAATAATAATAAACTGGTGGAAATATTAGAAGATCGGGCAGGATGTCTTGCAACCCCTGTTATAAGTCTTTTCGAAAAGCTTCTTTCCGTTTCCGCCTACTAAATCCATTCACCAGGATTTGATCGGTCCGAGGTTATAGTAGAAAACTCAAGGTTCTAAGCAATGGACTTGATCCGGAAGCATGTGATTGGGAAAGCGAGGTTCTTACCACACAACCACGCCTGCATTTTGCTCAAATCTATTTCGTATATAATAACCGTTTCTGAAATGTTTCTCTCACTTCTAAAAAAAATGTTTTATTTAGTGAAAACTGTATCTTTAAATCACTTGTTTTGTTCTTATAGAAATGTTAGCCTTTTGACTGGTGAGGAACTAAAAGTACAATTGTTAAATTCTAATTTTGAGGATTACGGATTATGCATAGAGATTTTGATGCTGATAAAACTAACTGGAAACAGGTGCGAAAAAAATCATAGACTTTTGTTTAAAATATAACTAAACAACGTTGTTTATAATGAACAGCAATCACCAGCCTGTTTGTTGCAACAACAAGCATGGAGAGTGAAGGTAGCATTAAATGCGAGCATTAGGAAGACATTTTCCGCCTTCCTACTACTATCGCTACTACAGTCACTGTCACTGCTGTTGCTGCTACAGCAGCAGCAGCAGCAGCAGCAGCAGAAGCAGCAGCAGCACTACTACTACTACTACTACTACTACTACTACTACTACTACTACTACTACTACTAGTAGTAGTAATAGTAGTATTTAGTTGATGGATATGATTTTATTATCATTTGTTGTTTTGCTGATTGATTGATTGACAGACGAGAGATGTGACATTAACCACACCCTTGTTTTGTAGAATATTTCACACATCAAACTATATTATTCCTAAAGAATACAGAGTATTTTGTTTCTCTTAGTACCCTCTAACCAAAAAATTCCATGTCTTCAACTCCTTCATTCAATGTGACCAGTTTTCACTCATTACAGTGCGTGCACGCGTGCGTGTGTGTTTGTATATATGTGTGTATATACATTCATATTTGTCCTCTACATATATTACTTCGTGTCTGAGAAAATTAAAATATTTCGTGTTTTTCAAATTTCATTTCGGGTTTTGCTACGACCACAGAAATACAATTTACTCAAAGACACGCTGCCTGAAATATATTACATTTCGTGAGATGAGTCTTCATAATTTCGTGTGACTAAGTTTCGGTTACGGAATGAAACATTTTGAATGCTACTCACATCTTTCATTCCCTACTGTTTCTTCAATAATGATTAATCACGTGTGTTTAAATTTATGTATTTTTCCTCGCGTTACTAATGGAAATGATCATTGAAACCTTTCGAGCTGCTCCTTTTTTTTTCGATCCTTTTTTTCTGTCATCTCTTTGTCATTTCTTCACTCGTATTTTTTCTATCTTCCTTTCTAGATTTAATTGAAATTTATATTCAAATCATTTGTCTAATTAACATCAGTAATTAATCACCACTTATTTATGCATCAGGGATATTCATCTATAACTGATCATATCTATCGCCTTATAGGTGAAAGCATCGGGACACAACACCTCTTCTAACTACACCCAAAGCAGTGAAGTGAGAGAATCACTCACCCATTTTGTACTAGAACGATAAGGTTTATTCTAAGAGGCCATTTCACTCTGCGTTACCTAATTACAGTAAAGTTAATTAGGAGGTTAATCATTAAATGCCTAAGGACCTATCTTGCGTTCTCTTTATTCACATATCTGTTACTCTAAACCTACGTAAATAATTATGACTAAATTTGTTTCATTTTGAACACAGAGTACATTTTTCACATCGTTTTATGTCGCAAACGGTGTTGATGGAGAGATTTCCTAATCAGGAAATTTGAGTGATGCTGAGGTTCAAATTGTTTTCTTTCAAGTAGAGGTATTACTTGATAACGAGGTGTCTCATTCATAATGAAACATTACTTTTCAAGCGTAGAATGAACAAACGGATAATATATTTCTTCAATTTCAGCAACAGCACCTAATATCTGATAACTTTATGTTTGTCAACAGGCAGAATCGTTAGCATTCTGGGCAAAATGCTTAACGGAATGTCGTCCGTCTTTACTACGTTCTGAGTTCAAATTCACTTTGCTTTTCATTGCTTTCGAGTTCCTTAAAAGAATTACCGGTTGAACACTGGGTTAGATGTTCCGAAATTGTTGGTGTTGTAGCAAAATTTGAAACCAAAATTCTAAGCCAACAAACCATTGTGATTTAAACTTGCTCACTGTCTATGTTTAATATATCAGGCGTCTCCTTGAGTAAGGTACTTAAGTCTTGGTTTATGATAACGTCATTAACTTAAGAAATTCCTAAGATACTGGGTGCATAGAACAGCAGCAACGGCGGCGGTGGTAGCAGCGCTATGAGCAATAGCAGGATGTTTGAGTATCGTTTGAGTAAGTGATCCTATTGAAGTTTCTAATTGGCCTCGGTTTCCACTTCTGTGTGTCTGTGTGTGCGTTTGTGTGTGTGTGTGTGTGTGCGTGTGTGTGTGTGTGTGTGTGTGTGTGTGTGTGTGTGTGTGTGTGTGTGTGTGTGTGTGTGTGTGTGTGTGTCAGTGTGTGAGTGTGTGTTGTATTGTTAGTCTGCTTGTAAGAGTCGTTAATGTCCAAATTCTCAATTATCCTAATATTTCATATAATCCACACGTTTCCTGGCTAATTAAGCTTTCATTATAAAAACTACAGTTAATTTGGAGATTGTAATTTAATTCTATTGAATTAGTGGACTCAATCTAATTAGAAAGAGTAAGTAAATATTGACTAGAAAGAACCACTTCAGGAAATCTTGAAAATAAGGTAATTATTGGGGGAAAAACAAGGAAAATGTTTGTAAATTTAAGATAATAATAGAGAAGGTGATCTTTCAACCGCCTTTTGTTTGTGATATCGACTGATATAGAACTCAATATTGGAGGTAAAAGATAAGAAAATGATGAGGATGCTGACAGAGATGACAGGAAAGGTTTTGCTACGAAAAATATCTTGTCAAAAGAAACTTTGGAGAGTTAATTAGGAAAGACTCATAAAAAGTTAAAATATGCTAGATTAATTAATTAGTTAGTAATACTAAATGTTCTGAAATGTCATGGAAAGTGTAATGTATTCTATAACAATTTAATATCATTCATTTACGATGATACAGCAAAAGAATTCTATTTGAATTTTATTACCGTATGACGTCATATGATGAGTAAGTAATTTAATTCCTGGAATTTACATTTCTAAATTAAAAGAGATGATCCAATGCAACGATAACATATTTCTTTCTAATTAAATTTTTAATGTTCCCTGCATTTAAAATGGTAACACGGATTGAACTATTAACTTTAATGAAGATATCGATCGTGAAATACCTGATTTTTAAACAAATACTTTCCTCTTTATCGATGATATTAAACATTTTACTGAGAGATTTCAACATAGCTTCTTCTCTTTGCAACCAAGTGATTGTGAGTTCAGTCCCATTGCGGATAATTTTGGTCAAATGGTTACTAATATAGCCCTGGGCCAATCAATGTCTTGTGAAAGAATTCGGGTAACAGAAATGACGTAGAAACCCGTCGATTATACACACACAGACACACACACACACACAAACACACACACGCATTAATAATCGGCACAAGACCTGAAATTCGGGTGTACGGAGTAGGTCCATTACATCGACCCCCAATACTCAACTGGTACCTAATGGATGAAAAGTAAAATCGACCTCGGTGGAAATTCTTCTCAGAACGTAAAGACAGAAAAAACTATGGCTAAGCATTTCTCACGACGACATCATAACGATCCTATCAGCACGCCCCCTCCCCTGAGATGCTATTAATGGTTCCAGATATTGGCGCATGCCCAAAAAGTTCGGAAGAGAGGTAAAGTCAATTACATTAACCCAGTGTTCAGCTGGTACTTATTTTATCGAAGCTGAAAAGATAAAAGTTAAGGTCGACCTCTGTGACATGTGAACTCAAAACGTAAAGACCAAAATACCGAAAAGCCTTTTGCCCGGCGCGCCGACAAGCGCCTTTCTTATATATTAAAACTGTCAACACTAACTTACTAAGTCCATCAGCGTTGCCAATTACACAAAGTATTTTGAAGTCTTACCATTCCATTTGACTCCAGGGCTGAATATCTACTGTTAAGTATTCAGTACAAAATATTAGTAACGTGGTCTCTTGAATAAAAAAGGTCCTTTTAATATTCTTTCTAATTCTAGCACAATGCCAGAGATTTTGAAAAAAATGGCAAGGCAATGGCATCAATGGCAATACTTGGCCGGTAGTTTATTTATCGACCCCTTAATGATGGAAGACAAATTCGTCCTCGGACGTATTGAACTCAGATCATAAAGAGTTCGAAGAAATACTCTACTCTAGGCAGAAGGCCCGAAATTTTGAGGGTGGGAGCCAGTAGTTTAGATCGACCCCAGTACACAACTGGTACTTAATTTATCGACCTCGAAGGGATGAAAAGAGAAGTCTACCTCGGCGGAATTTGAACTCAGAACGTAAGAGAAATAAGATTTATAATGAATTAAAAAATAAAGCTAATGGCAACGTGGTGTCGTTGAAGATGGAGATATTTTGTGAAGCCATAATATCAAGTAATTACACAAATAAATAGTTTATTTGTAACAACCCGAGATTATGAGAAAATTAGAAATGAACAAACATTAGGAAAAAGAAAAAATATACAACACTATCGTTTTCGTATTTATCTAAAAATATTTCTTCGTTCGAAGTGACAATAATTGTTATATTAGAGAAAATACGAGAAAGAAAAAAAAAAAAGAACTCGCAACAAACTGATATTTAATTTCTTTTTAGTAATGCAAGAAGAGAACTTCGCGATTGAAATTGGAGTTGCCACATAAAATTACATTGAACATAAATCCCTACATTATCGTGATGCGTTAAATGTTATTGATTTTTAAAGAGACGCCATTAAGGGATCCTCGTTTAAAAGGAAATAACAAAATATCGTTAAACATTGCGTGGCACATTACTGCTGGTGTTTAACGCCGTCTCCGCTCTCAACAATTAGAAAAAAAACTATTTAATCACGGACATTGCATTTTTAATCCCAAATTCCCTTATCAGATGCTACCTCATTTTTATACGTGGTCCAACGAGATTTAACTAATATTTCTAGCAATAGAAACCACTGCTCAGTCGTCGTTGGATCGGTGTACGGCTTTAAGAGGCGATATTTCATAATTGTAAGAATTCAGTAATGTAAGAAAACATATGGAAATATATTTTCTTCCCGTATGAACACTTTAACTACTCAGATTTATATAACGTGTCTTGTGTCCCCCAGAAATCTCCAGGGTCAGAGCACATGGTTAATTTTGTTTGGAAACCAGGACGCTGGTATATGAGAAACAACGAGAAACAAAAAGCGAGACGATTGATGCAAAAAGTGAAATGAGAAGACAAAGTTTGAATAAAACAGAAAAAGAAAGTTCAGAGAAGAAAGAAAATTGAGTGGTATATCCCTTGGGTCGTAGACACTTAAGTAACGTGGCTGGGTTAGAATAATCCAATTGATTATAGTAGAATAGCACCGTTGAATTATTCTACATTAGCTAGATTAATCAAGACGGTGCTCCAGTATGACCACACATCAATGACTGAAACAAGTAAAAGAAAAGATTGGGTTAACAGATTGTAAACGGCTGTAGATAGACGCAAGTGTGTTGGATGTGCAAAAGGGTTCTGCAATGACAGAAGAGTCGAGGACTATTTTGTGCCGTTCAATTACGATGTTATGGCGCTTTGTGGTCAGATTTTGAATCGCACCAACTTAAACTTTCATCTCTTGAGATCGATGAAATTAAGTATCAATATAAACCCGAATACATTGAATCGACTAAACATATTTTTCAAAGTGGTATAGCAATTTCTAAAGTTAGAAAGAATTGTTTTTCTTTCTTAAAGCAGACATAAGAGTAGAAAATGGTTGAGCGGGGTTAATCGATTAAATTGACCCCTGTTTCTAACTTGTACTTTCTTTATCGACCTCCGGAAAGATGAAAGGCAAAGTTGTACTCGGAGAGAAATAGAAATCATAATTATAGTTGTTATACGTATTTACTATGTATATCATTAATAATTAGATAAAAAGTAGATTAATATTTTCGCTATTTTGTCTCCAAACGTCACATTTTAACAGAGAATGTGTCAACTTTTGCTTTCATCTTCATGAAATCGATCAAATAAGCAGCACTTGTCTATATAAGTTCAATTCAATCGACTGATATGTCCACTTATGAATACATAAGTTGATGCCTGATTTAGAAATTGTTGTTGTTCGTGTTGCTGTTTGATTTTTTTGTTCTGTTTTGGTGCTATTTTTATATCTAATGGAAGTATTGAGTGTTGCAAGACGAAAATATATATTTCATTCGTTCAATCGTTGAAAATCTTCTGAGAGGAAATAATCTTCATTAGTATATTGGCAGTTCGAAAGAATGACGATTGAGCTGTCATCATCATCATTACCATCATCATCATTAACAGAAATCTCTCCACTTTCACCATCATGATCATTATTACTGTCACTAATATCAACAAACACCACTACAACCAACAAATTCATCAACGCCTTCGTCGTCGTCGTCGTCGTCGTCATAATCATCAACTTCACCACAATCAACAAAAACATCAATCTCAGCCCCACCCCGAAAACACCACCTCCAACAGACACCATCATAACCATCAGCAGATTTCTTCATCGTCTTCATCATAATCAATATTGTGGTCGTCGTCGTCGTCATCATCATCATTATCATCATCGTCGTTGTTATCCAGTATAACAGCAAGGCTTATTATGATGGTGATAGCGTCTCTAAAGGTAAATGAAGATTAAAAATGAATCCCAGGATGTGATGCCATCTTTTGTGATTCCAAAGTAGAATTGAAATCCCGCCGTCAATAACCCCTGTACTCAAAGCAGACCATCATTATTGTAGACTGTATATATTATTGTCTTGCTGGTTGATGACTTTATAACGGGAAAATACTGAAGATGATGTTCCTGGTGATGAAAATGATCGTTAAATGTAATAATGGTTGTAATGGTGGAGGTTTTGAAAATTATAAGGTTGATGTTACCGCTGATCTGAAGCTGTCCGTGATCTAAATACGCACACGGAAACTCGCACATATGTGTAGAGAAATACACACATTCGTGGCCCAAAACCTGGAGCTTAGGTCTGAAAATTAGAGGTCCAAAATGAGGCCATCCCATAAGTTCTGTCCGAATTTTGAATAAAGAAAACAAGTTATAAAATTTCAAGAGTAGCCTGCCTTATAGGATACTCCCATGGAAAAATGCAAAGGGCATGTCTACTAAATATTAGATATTTACATTATGATAATTAATAAATAATTTTGATGTATAATTTCAGATACAAATAAATTTTAATGCTTATAGGGCTGTCTAGATACTTCTGTCATGTCTGTGTGTGTATATATATATATATATATATAT
>NC_068992.1:65417382-65422691 GCF_001194135.2 Octopus bimaculoides
TGTGTGTGTGTATGTGTGTGTGTGTGTGTGTGTGTGTGTATGTTTGTGTGTGTGTGTGTGTGTGTGTGTGAGTGTGTGTGTGTGTGTACATATATATATGCATATATGTATTTTCTTATTCGTTTACATGATCCGGCACCTCCTTAAATAGTTTTAGTCGAAGAAATCGTACCCAGGTCTTATTCTTTGTGAGCCTAGCACTTATTCTATTTTCTATATGTAAGATAAGCGGTTATATTTTTCAACATCTATCTCATTATCTATCTCAATTTTTCTCTTTCTCTCTCTCCCTCTCTCTTTCTCTTTCTCTTCCCCTCTCTCTCCATATATATATATATATATATATATATCAAGAGAGAGAGAGAGAGAGAGAGAGAGAGAGAGAGAATATGATAAAGAAAGAAAGAAAAGAAAGCAAGATATATATCATATGACAAGTTACTTCCTGTTTACATGATGTTTTTCACGTAAGCTAAACATATCAAGAAAAATATGAGAATGCTGAAAATATTATCCTTATTATTACTTCTGTTATTATTATTATTATTATTATTATTATTATTATTATTATTATTATTGTGGTTGTTGCTGTTGTTGTTGTTATTATTGTGATGATAATAAAAGAAGGAGTGGATGCAGGAGGAGGTAGAGTAGGAGGTTCCTCCTCATTGTAATTCTTATTACACCGCTAGGCATTATCTGCAAGAATCTTCCATTCCATCTCAATAACATATTACATGCACAAAAAAGGTATCAACGGAATTCTGAAAACACCATTGTGTGGAACTGCCAAATTACTAATGAAGATTATTTCCTCTCTGAAGATTTCAATGATGGAAAGAAATAGACTGAAGAGATATTTTTGTTTGCCACTGGACAACACCTACACTAATTTATGAATTTCTAAATTTTCTGTAACAATGTTAAAAGTGTAGGAGAATGATGCAGTTGAATAATTCTACAAAGATATGTTTTTCGATGCATTTTGTTTATCATAGAGATGAATGGAAGGGTAAGAGCCTCGAGAGGAATGCGCACTGCAGTCTAAAAGACAAAAAAAGAATGTATTTCTATAGCTACATCTTGCCCACTTCATTACTTCGGCTGCTACTGTTACCATTACTTTCTTACTTACTTACTACTACCGCTACTACTACTACTACTACTACTACTACTACTACTACTACTACTACTACTACTACTACTACTACTACTACTAATAATAATAATAATAATAATAATAATAATAATAATAATAATATTATTATTATTATTCATAATAATAATATTCATTCAAGTTTGGCAATAGGCTATCCATTTTTGAGGGGAGGAGTAAGTTGTTTTCATCGACGTCAGTTACTTGACTGTTAATTTATTTTATCGACTGCGAAAGGATGAAAGACAAAATTAATCTCGGCAGGATTTGAACCTAGAACGTAAAAAGTTGGAAGAAATACCACTAAGCATTTTGTCCAACTTGCAGACTTTTCTGTCACCTCACTACCCTTAAAGATGATCATGATGACAGAGGAAGAAAAGTAGTAGGAAAAGGTGGAGGAAAAGAGGAAAAAGAAGGAGAGGAGAGGGAATTTGATAAGGAAGAGATTTAGTGACTTTATCATTATTCCAAAGCCATTACATGCTAATTTAAATAGCATGGATCTTATCATGAAATTCGTTGACAAAATTCCCCTCAAACTGCGATTATCTTTGCTGGGATTCTTTTAGAATATTTATCTTGTTGCTGTTGCTGCTGTTATAATTTCCTTTACTTTCCAACAAAAACAGGGAAATGATAAAGTATTATACAAATTATTCTTAATTAACTGCACAGACTAAACAGATAATTATGTATAGAAAGCTCAATAATTAAATATGATACAATTAACCATATCGCAGGAGAAATGCTGCAACACAGTTCTGCATTGTGAATCTACTTGATGAGAGAAAAGGCTTTACCAAAGTGCATAAGGTGTCTTTAATCATACCAAAGACAATCTTTGGTGCCAGACTCATTGGTACCTCATTATCAGTTTATTATTTTGTTATTCCACAAAACCGGAGCCCGTCCCTCCAACAATCAACACATTTTGTTTAACTTCCTGCCGTTTATTTGTTATATTAATTCTTCGTTTGTTCTCCCCAAAACAGAAATTTGGATCCATCGTGGAATGGTGAAATATTGGTTTCACATCATATTCGTTGCTTCCTCTTGCACTGTTCACCTACTGTTTCTCAAACTGGAGCACAGAGATACGCCCGTGAACATCTCTCAAAGTGAACGAGAGTATAAGTCAATCCACGTTTCCTAGCTTGAATAATTTTTGTCTTATATTATCATAGGTAACCGTTTTCTCTTGATACACACATATCTCTAGAATACTTCTGATATCATTTCCGACCCTGCAATATGTTGCTCGCCTGTATGGTCCTCGTTGGAGAGGTGGATGTAAATACAGTTTTCCAAAATGACTAGCCAAAGAGAATCAATAATATATGTCAGCAGGATAATATATACATTATCAGCTGCTCAATCACTCAAATGTGGACGTGATATATCTCAACTTTGCAAAGGCCTTTGACAAAGTCAATCATGGAATGATATGTCACAAGCTGCGTGATCGCAGAGTAGTTGGAAAATTGGGAGAATGGCTCCATGACATTCTGAAAGATAGAAGTCAGGTGGTAGTAGTAGCCAATAGTGAGCGGTGTTCCACAAGGCACTGTTTTGGGACCACTACTGTTCATAATGGTCCTCTCAGACATGCCCTCAGCCACACAGAGTGCCACGATCACAAGCTTTTCGTACACAAAAATGTCGAATTATTTTTAAACATTCCTCTTCCTTCACTCATTTATTCTTAATACAAAACAGTTTCAAGACGTTATGATTTCATGTTTCTTTCTAATTCCTCCTAACATTAAGAGCAAGACAATTCTAACCATATATACCATTCCTACAATAATCAGTAATCCATATGTCTCCTTCAGTCGCTTCATTCTTACCCCCTTCCCCCATACGTCTAAAGTGTATGATACTGCGACACTTTGTGTTTTTTCTTTGTGGCTGTCCTTTGATCTCGCTGTCACCAGCTCCTCTTCTGATATCTCACATCACCTTGATGTCTGTCCTCCACAACAATTAGTAAGTTATTTTCAATCAGTTTGCCGCCATTATTGTTATTATTACTCTTCTTTAGCCCGAGGTCAAGTCTGATATGGTAGACCTATGATCAAAGATGTTTCTTAACCACCCCTTTCTCTTTTACAGCCATAATGTGAAAAATAATTATCGTACTTAATGAGTGTTTCACTGTACGTTCAATATGCTGCCTGCACTACAAACAAATACATATATACAGTGTTATTGTTATTTTTGTGTTGTTTTATTACCATTATTCTTGTTATAAGTGTTTAATTTTTGTTTGTTTTTCCTCATATTTTTTTCGTTTGTAGTGTTGCTATTTTCTATTGTGCAAATTCTTATATTAAGAACAGATCACTTAGAACAGAGGTTCCCGAACTTTTGGGGCCACCGCCACCACATGGCCACATAATACACTCAGCACCCTTTATTTTTATATATTAATAAATATTTCATAGTTTACTAATTTATATATACTATGGATCATTTGATATTTAATATAATATTATATAATTTGTATACAATGCTGTAATAATATAATAAATTCTTAGCGTCCCCCAACCCACTTCCTTCCTCCTAACATCTTTTTCTCTACGGTCCCCTTAGGCACCAGTACTCACCTGGACCGTCTCAACGCCCACCGGGGGCGGCAGCACCGACTTTGAGAACCTATGGCTTAGAATATTTTAGCCACATTTTTTGTGATATTAATGTTGTTATATTTCTTGGTGTTCCACATTTTTAGGTGTTTATTATCACAGAGAACTCTGCTAAGCCACAGCACATTTTCTATGAAACCAACATTTGACATCTGGTGTCGGTGTGTTTATGTCCCCTTAAAATAGCGGTTAGCGGTTCAGCAAATATTACTACGGTGCCCCAGCATCACCACAGACGTATAACTAAAACTAGTAAAAGATAAAAGATTTAAGACTTATGCATTGGTATACATGCATTCATACACATATACTTAGGTAGCTACAAAAACATTTCTTTACAAAGCATCCAATATTTTTCTATGATAAAAATATGCAAATACGAATATTCTGTTAGCAAACAGGAGGTTCTAAAAATGACGGCGGTGAATATTCCAGCAGACAATGAACGTCGTAATAACAGTATAGAACAACATTCAAGTAGCTTGAAATAGAATAAAGAGACTTCGTGTCGTTCGTTTACTTAATAATTCTCTAAACAATTATTGTCCTTAAACAAAACTAGATCCGTTAATAAACTATTCCTTTATCCTGTGATTACCTGAAGTTCTGAATGAGTGAGAAAGTCAGGTGAGTGCTGCAAATCAAATATTTTTCGTTGAAAACGTGAATATAATAGGAAATAGCTTCGAGATTGTTGAAAATAACGTCTAAACGTACACACATGCACACGTTAACCTGTGCAACCCAGCAAACAAAGTTTTAAGACGTATTAATGTGTATATATACTCATACACCGTTCGTACACACATATATATATAGATGTTACAAATAGAAACACAAACACACGCACATACATATGTATGATGTGCGTGTAAAACAATATAATGTGCATATGCATTATCCACATATATATATACATATATTGATATACATATACACACCATACACACATACACATACATTATATATATATATATATACGTACATTAAGTGCTAAAATTGTTAGTTGGAAATATTATTACCTAGAAAATAAGTTTAAGCGAAAAGCAAAAGTCAAATCAATACATTTAATAGAGTGATGTTTATGAAATGCTTCAGTTCCAGCTGTTTAACATTCCAACACAGTTTATAGGCGGTTATTTACTGCTGTATGCCCGCAGTCAATTTTGAAACGGAAGTGGATAATAAAAATACTATATTTCTATGTGTGACGGGTGTTTTAAGAATCGAATCGTAAATCATGAACTTACTTTTCAACCTGCCTAAATATAAAGGTCCTACGGCGTTCTCTCAATATATATGAGAATTAAAAAAAAAACATTAAAAAAATCTGACATTTATAATTGACTTCTCTTCCGCCATTGAATATCGTCTTTTGGTTGTTATTTGCATTTCACGAAGAGACTTTTATGAATCCAGACGTACGTGTGTTTGTGCTCATATTTCTATATATCTCCATACATATATATTTCTGTATGTATGAATATATATATATATATATATAT
>NC_068992.1:65422890-65428241 GCF_001194135.2 Octopus bimaculoides
TACGTGTGTGTGTGTGTGTGTATTTAAGAGACCCCTTCGGTCATGAATGACCAAGGAATTGCACCTAGAAAGTTACCTTCCAAGGCACAATTCCGGGCAAGGTTGTTTTGTGGAAGGCCAGCATACCAGCCCCTCCTTTCCACACCACTGATGCTATCCAAGAGAAAGGCAAAGGCCGATACACCATGGCACAACTCATTTCTACAGAGTGGAAGGTACCACATCAATGATATTTGCAGCACCATATCCCCGAAATAAATGAATTAAAAACCATTAACGTTTCATTTGAAATGCTGCTCGTCAATACTCTTTAGGAAGAACAAAAGAAGGGCGAAAATTTCTGAAGGATGATATTCTGGTGATGAAGGATTGCTTTCGTGGTCAATCCAGATAAAAATGTGAGGTTCAGACCCACAGAAAGTACAGAGAAGTGGACATGCGCATGAATAGAGAAGTGACTGAGGTGTGACAATTATGGAGGAGATAGTAAAGACAATGAGATGCGACTCGAAGCCTGTGGAATAGAGGCTGGAGTATCACCGAGTGATGGAGTATCAACCGAGTATCCTTTCCAGGTGAAATAATTGTTTCGTATTTTTGCGCAATGTTAGCATTTTGGTGGTCATTAGTGGGTTTCAGCAGCCTCGGTATTTGATTGTTTGTATTTTTATCGACCCCGGAAGGGTAAAAGGTAGAGTCAACTCTGACAGTATTTGAACTTGCTAAGCCTTTTGTTTGACGTCCTAGTGAGTCTGCTCGGCCGCTGTAATTTTTGGAGGTGAAACAATCTTTTCTTCTATAAGAACAAGACCTTTAAGTTTTCTGTAGAATAGTCCATTACATTTACAACAGTTATTGGCAAGTACTTATGTCTTCGACCCCGAACGGACGAAAAGCAAATTGGATTTCGCCGATACTTGAGCTCAGAACATTAAAACAGGCGAATTTTTATTAAGCATTTTCCTCAGCGTGCTAACGACTCTGGCAATTAGCTGATTTTTTTTAATGGTGAAATAATAAGATAAACAAAGGTAAAAATAAAATTGCTGACAAATAAAGAAAAAAAGAAAATTTAGTCAAAAGATATAACGAATAGATAATTTTCAACCCGGGACTAAATATTTGCAATAAAGGAGGGTATGTTAATTGGAAAAAATATAATTAACAACCCGAAGGTAAAAACGTGAATCTAGACACCAAATACTGTAAATAGACATATGAAGATTGAGGAAAATGTAAAAGTTTGCGGTTGAGTTCTCTCGTTTAGACTTTGTGATTAGATATACTGTAGCATTTGGTGAGAAAAATAAATAAAAATGAGGCAAATTTAGTGAGTTAAATTCTTTAAAGTCACACCATTTCACGTCTGCATATCCAGACATTACTCTAAATTCTTCTTCGTTGCCAATTCTTCGATTTTTTTTTATATGTATTCCTATTATATCAATATATTTTATTGGTTTGTTATTTGTAAGTTTCTTCTCAATATATCTACACAAGAAGAATATTGCACTTCTGCAGACAGTTGCACGTAGACGAAGATTAGCTTTATTGAATATGGTTTACTGCGGATAATAGCTTCAGTAGGCTCCATCTCTGGCAACTTATATTGCTTACAACCACTTGAATACTTGAAGAAGAATTACACAAGCATACTACTATGCATGCACATAAATACCCACAGATAACTATCAATCTATCAAAATATCTCCCTTTTGTCTGTGTCTATAAACAGACACATACATTGATGTATCTTTCTATCTCTATGTCTATCTCTTTATCAATCTATCTTTATCTATTTGTGTGTATGTGTGTGTGTGTGATAAGAAAATTCTTGGCATTATTAAATAAACATTTTTAAGAAAACCGTAAATACAGGAAGATTTCTGACGTACAGTAATTTCGTACAGTAAACGCGCCAATATGAAGATCACATCAACTAGCGATGAATGGGATCTGAAGACCTAGTGCACACCAAATTCACTGAAATGAAGAACCGGGGAGAAATCTACGCCATTTATAAATGGATCAAGTAGATGCAAGTTATGCATAGCTGAAAAATTGCACATTCTTTTTAGGTTCATGAAATTTCTTAGGAATTGGGTGACTATCAATTGCATCCACACCAGTATTCAACTGGTACTTATTTTATCGATTCCTAAATAACACAAAGCATAGTCAACATCACCGAGATTTGAACAGAGAACGCAAAACCGGAAGAAATGATGCTAAGTATTTTGTACGGCGAGCTAACTATTCTGCTTGCTGATTGCTTTTTAAAATAAAGTACGTAGGATAGTACAGTTTTATTAAAAGTGGTGACCATCACCTGATTGTCTTTGATTCATAGACCGAATTGTTTACAGCAGGCAAGGGGTAAACACAAGAAAAAATCTACAATGGCTGATGTGAAAATAAATTCATGTAAAATTTTGACAAGCTTCAACGAATTAGAAAAACTTCAGCTAGAAATTGGATACGGGTCACCAATATTAATACATCTTCACTATCCTTCTTACTCTTGCGTTCACGACACCATTCCAGTTACTTCCCAGAATTTCGTCGAATCATTTGAAAGTTTAGTGCTACCACATTCAGGTCAACTCTAATGTTGCAGCGGGTTCTCTGAATGTAGTGTGTATATCGATCCTGGTGGAAGTGCGTTCGTGTCAAAAAATGCCAGTAACTCGTTTGTGGAAGACAGTTTGAGTCAAAATAGAATTAAGTATGGAGTAGTATTAAAAAAGAAAGACATATAATCTCTCAACTCGAAGAAAAATTCCTCAACTTTTTATTTGCTTGAACTCTCCTAGTCTTATTAACATTTAAATAAATAGCTTGTTTACTCTAATCTCATTTAATCACTTCATCTTGATAAACTACTTCGATATTTTTTCATTTGCCATTTGCAGACGACGCAGCCGGAAAGTATTACAACGTTTTGCGAACATTCTGGAATAGTTCCAATTTATCTTCGTAAATTCGTGTTGAATGTGGATTGAAAAAAATATCAACCACTGAGGAAATTGCTGGTCTACTTAAAGCCACACACGCACACATTAAAAGTAATGTTTGGTGCCACTTTGATATGACTGTTCCGTACGAAACTACGTTATACAATTTTTTTTTAACCCCAGCAGATTATCTCCTCCAGCTGTTTAACGACACAATCAGGGGAGCGAACCTCTACCATCTACTGGTTTGACATAACAGCAGACCAGCTTGGTTCAATGGTATTTGCCCTTCCTCAGTACCAGACACCTGTCCGCTAGAGATGGCAGTCGTTGGTCCTAGCTCGCAATATAAATAGAAAAATAAGCGACGTTCTGCCGCTGATTTTGTAACAAAGTAGCTATTTCTAAAACTTCTATAAGAGATGTAAGTGATATCGGACACAGGTTGCGTCGTTAACCAGCCAGAGAAGATATTCTCCTGAGGGTTAAAAAAAAAATAATGGTATTAACTTAGTTCCGTATGGAACAGCCATTTTGGTCCTGTAGCAGAAAAAATTATTTATAGATTAATTTTTCAAGACGTTCTAAAATAGAATTAGTTCACCTTCTCTCAATTTATCATAAAATTGTTATGACATCAACAACATTGAAGATGGATGGTATGTCACAACAACGTCCCTACAACCTCATTTCGGTTCTGAGAGTTTAAATCAGAGCAAGTGTATTTTTTAAAGGAAACACGGGATCTATTTCGTGTTACTCTGTACCTACTCTCTCATTGGCAAAGTTGACAATGGGAACGAAATACGATTTGTCCCTCCTGTGGTTTACAAATCATACATTCTGAGTATTTTAACAATGGATCTTTCTGTCTTGTAGATCGGAATGAAGTCGCTAGTCTTCTGAGACACAGTCCGATTACTGTATTATTTTCACGTAGTTTCTATATATATATATTTTATTATTTAAACGAATCTTATACAATACTACCTTGCATTTACATTTCCAAATCAAATCAATAGATTTCCTATTACTTTATAAATCTGCAAACGTCCACCTATGTGATAAGCTGATTACAGTTAGACGAACAAAAGAGGTTTTACTCTATTAGAACGTAAAGGAGACGTTGTGTGAGAGATATGTATACTTAGCGTCTTACTCAGCCAAACAATGTCCATAATAGGTGCTAATAAAGCGTATCTGCTGTCGCCTTGCCATGAAATCTACCACTCTATTAGTAAACATTATTATAGTCAGATGCTGTATGTTTTGGTATTCCCCTGAATCATGTTGCAGTAACCAATAGATTTATGCCAAAGCAGACGCAATAAAATTCAGCAGTAATTTCGTTTCAATTCTTTTCCTTTCGCGTCATTATTTCCATGGTTTATTATCCCGCCATTCAAATGATAGCCTTATTATGTGCTGTCTATATAAAAACACACTGACACAAACGCATATATATCTATCTATCTATATATATATATATATATATATATATATATATATATATATATATATATATATATATATATATATATATATACATTATCTTTACATTTGCTGCTCTTATTCAACAATCTGTAAAAATCAGAAGTCTGTCACGTATGGTAGGTAATATTGTTTAAATCAATGTGTTTTCTTCTCACACATATTTACTCACAAAAAAGTAATTTAATAAAATAAGAAAATATTCCAAATATTTCCAACAGCAGACGTGTTTTGGGAAATTTTAGCTACAAAGATTAATTTTGCAATCATTTTCTCCCATTATTTACCTTTTCATTATTCGTTTGTTTAATATTGGTGCTACAGTTGCAATCTTTCGCGGTTAAATCACATTAGTTAGTTGTCATTAGTATTAAAAAGTTTCACCTATAGACAGCAAAATACGTTCTGAGTAAATTTCCTAGTTGCTTAATGTTATAATGTTGCACCTGACAGTATTAGAAAACGGCATGATTGACACATTAAGACATCTGAGATGATTGCTTACGCAAACTATTGTGGAATTGCGTTTGGTAACTACGAATCATGCAATGATATTTGTATATGCATATGTATGTACGTACACATGGCTCACGTACTACAAAAACTCACAATCCGAAGGGCAGACACAACACGGATAGACAGAACCACACACACACACACACACACAAACACACACACACACACACACACACGCACACAAACACACACATTTATATGTCATCATGATTGTTAAATCCACAATTTTTTTTTTTACTCTCTGTTTATTTCCTCGTGTTCCTTCCTATCGAAGAGCGTAGGCTCGAAACATAAAATACTTTTTCAATTTACCGAGGGTCAAACTAATACACCTACTCATTGTTTATATACCTGTCTTCGTCTTTTGTTTTTCTATAAATTTCAGCTATA
>NC_068992.1:65428536-65432065 GCF_001194135.2 Octopus bimaculoides
TATATATATATATATATATATATATATATATATATATATATATATATGCGCATACACACATACACACACACATACACGCACATTTACATGTATGTATACGTACATAAACAAAGGCATAGATGGGGCGAAGTGAGAGGATGGAAGTGTTAATTTATTATTTTTGTGTGAAACATTGTCTTATTATTAAAATATTTAAGATAATTTTCACATATGTCATATATTTCTATCACGGCGTAGTAAAATGCCATTTATTTATTCGATGAAATCTTCGTAGATATATTTACAGCATTATCTATCATTTCATTCGTTTATGTCCTGATATTTCTGTCACGTTGTTCCATTCAATAGTTTAGCACATATAATTTTTTTTTACTGCTCTTCGGGTTTTACTAAATTTATATCTAACATATGTTGTTCAACTTGAAACGGAACTTAATGTATAAAAATGTATTATTCTGACAGCAGGTAATGAATCAATAGGTCTGATATGACACGACAATAATAATAACAATTATTATAATAAAAATGATAATAATAACAACAATAATAAAAATAATACAATAGTCGATTTCAAATAGAGTTCTGTAAATGTAACCTTCCCTTTGGAGAAAATTTTTGGTATTATATATTCACCACCGTTACATGTGTTTCATTTGCTACTAGGCGTTGCATAATTATATTTATAGGAAAAATACGTAGGATATCTTCAGTTAGAAATTCTTGAGATAAAGAATAACTAATCTTCTCTTTCGTATTTAATATGATTCTCCTGATTATTGAAGATAGAATACCGGTTATTTAGAAGACCACCCGGTTTTCGTGTTCCTGCGGATCTCTCCGTGGTCGAGTCGTTCGACCATGTCATAACAACGAACAGCTGACCACTCTACTATATTACATAGCAATATAGTTGCTTTTATATAAGGCGGGCAAAATTGTAACGGCGCCGTGCAGGAATCTTAGCAGCATTTCGTTCGCATTAACGCTTCCAAGGTCGGCTTTGCCCTTTCATCTTTTCGGAATCGATAAAATAAGTACCATTTGAGCTCTCGGTTCCATGTAATCGATTTGCCCCCCCACTCTCCCAATGCTTACTTTTTTCAATTTTTGAATACAAGACATTTGTTTCTATATGACTTTCAATATGGTTTAGGTGCCATTATATCTGCCTAACAAACACTTAAACACGTTGTTTAGTCTCTGTGAAAGCAACTACAATATATTTCATGTCATTTACGCTGTGAATATATATTTCTAAGTATGTAGCTATGAACGTTGCAACCCTTACCGTCTTGGCTTTTACACTATCTGTATGTAGAGCAAATACTACAGTTAATATTTTCTATGACGACCAATCAATTGTTCTTTGTTAACGTCTCCTTCGGATACAATCTAATTCAGAAACGATGTCAATAGACATTAATTTGACATCTACTTACACTCGGCCTTTATAATAGAATTATAATAGAATTTTAATAAGACAATTATATAGAATTCCCTTACAATAAATTCCACAATGTTAATCTTTTCGCTATTTTGCTTTTGTCTCCTTCAGCATCCTGTCGTATCTTATTTATGCCTTCACGCTTACTTAATGCATTCTATTTCGCCGTTATTCTACATTGCGATATTCAATCTCTTCAATTTGACAACAAAAAGAAGTAATTAATTTTTCTAGTGATGACACGACATCTACTTCTTTTATAATTGCTTTTATCCGAAATTTAGCTATTTATTTTTAAACACTTGTTCAATTCAAAATTCGAGTGTTACCTATTCATTTTAAACGATTTACTTATTCAATTCAAATAGCCAGTAATTCACCTGAATATAATATAAGATGTAATTTTCAAAACTTACAATGCATTGTAAGGGCTGAACCTAATAGTGTTCGGCTTTATCATCACTGACCATTGAGAGAGGACATTTGTATATAAAATGAATATATTATATATGTAATTAGGAAAGGTGAAGCTAAGTTGAATCGAAACCTAATTGGTTCATCTCATATTTTTTAACAATAAAAAGTCTTATAAGAATTTTTTTACTATAACAACAATAGTAATTTTTTGTGTAGTGGTGTTGTTGGTGTAGTTGTTCTTGCTGGTGATGGTGATAGTCATGGTGGCAGCGGTTTAACTCTTAGTCAGAAAAACTATCCTAAAAGCCAGTCCAGTTTTGACCAGTGCACCTTTTCATTCAGCTGTAATTCGTCTAGGACTGCGTTATCGCATGAATTAATCATTTTTCTCTAACAGAAAATTATCGTTGGAGAGAAATTTGACAAATATTTTTAGCTAGTCGAGTAACGTCCGAGAAGCTCCTTTGCCTGGCTGGTATAGAAAGGCAAATATGTTGCTTTTCTTTATGGCTCCAGACCAGTCCTGATTCTTCAGGGAAAGGCAAAGAGGCCGATACAGCTTAGCACATGTGACATCGCAACTCATTTCTTTTCTACAACTGAGTGAACTGGAGCAACGTGAAATAAAGTGTCTTGCTCAAGAACACAACACGCAGCCCGGTCCAGGAATCGGACTCACAACCTCACGATCGTAAGCTCAACGCTCAAACCACTGAGTCATGCGCCTTCACATTACTCAGATCGTATGAAAGAATGGTTAACCAAAATCTGCAAGTAAATATGGACATTTAGGATATATTTATGAAAATGTTTGGGACACGCAAATGGTTAATCGTTTCCCGAAAGATAAAGGGTTAATGTCGACTTCGGTAGGAATTAAACACAACGCAGAAGGGTTCTCCATTAAAACAAGAAAAGTTAAGTGCTTTGTCCAGGTTTTCGTATAACTGATGTCTGACTATGGGTCCTTTTAATGCATTATCACATCTGACATAATAGAACACAAATACAACACACTTTGCATTTTCTTTTTCTACAAATAAACGTGAATACAAATTAGGTCTTCACTATTTCAGGTTTACTGGCAGGTAGATAGAAACCTTTACAACCAGCAAGAAAATAGATAAAAACAAAAAGTACAAAGAGAAACTCCAAACATTGTGTGTGTTTTCTCTGGCTTCCGCATGTATAGAATTACCTAATAATAATAAAAATCTACAAAGATATTCAAAAGAGGGGGAAATATGTTCTACGGGGAATTGCTTAGTTTCTATGAACAGAACTATGGACAAACAAGTAAAATATATAAATATATTCCAGCATTAAAATCCATCTAAGATATTTTCTATTTTTAGAACGGAAGTAATGAAATGCAATGGCACACATATTAAATAACCCCTTCTCTCTCTCTTACACACACATTCATCTCTGTCTCACTTTCTCCCCTTACTGGATACTACTTGATACTAAGTGAATATATGATATTCACTTAGTATCCAATAATGGTTTCAGTAGACTAAGTACAATTTTATAAAAAGGAGACATTGTTGCTTCATTCGACAGAAGTTACGGCGAGTTCTTAATTTAATGACAGTGAAAGCAATTTGTGAACAGGGCACTAAACTATAACCTGATACAATAACTTCTCTCTCTCTCTCTCTCTCTCTC
>NC_068992.1:65432675-65437691 GCF_001194135.2 Octopus bimaculoides
TTTATATTCCTGTAAACCAGCGGTTCGCTAGAACAGACTGAGAGAAATAGATCCTGGGGTGGATTTGTTCGACTGAAGTCAGTGCACCATTATGGACGCAGTCAAGTAAACGCATAAAAGAATATATATATATATCTATTTCTCTCAGTCTGTTCTAGCGAACATATATATATACATATATACACACATATTTATGTGTTTGTGTGTATGAGTGAGTGTATCTCTGTGGATGTGAATGCGCGTAAGTGTGTGTGTGTGTACGACTTCATAAAAGAAATACCCGGCTTAGTGGACAGTAAAATGTCACTGAATTACCTTATTTCTATTGGTGAACATTTTAAAAATCCATAAAAATTGACTTATATACACAAAGATAAACATACATAGACAAGTATATGTGTGTGTTTGTCTGTGTGCCTGTGTGTGAATATATGTATGTATGCACAGCCACATTACATATATATATATATATATATCTATACACACACACACACATATACATACACACACACACACACACTCACATATATATATACACACATACCTTAACGCCTATAAAATTAAATAATAGATGATTGGGTTGTTCCTATACACGTAGTTAAAGAAACATAAACATAACGTAAACACAATTGTTTTGTAAAATAATATAGAAGTTAATATTTCTTATATAGTTGCGTTTACATACCAATACTTACAGTATGTCACCGACAGACACACGCAGAGACAGACACACACATACATGCACATACACCCCTACACGTATTCATTACTGCTATTTCATGCACTTATGTTGTCTATTGTCTTGAAACGTTAGCTGCACCATTACAGGCAACCACACACGCATGACGTAACACAACTGCTCATACGTTCGTCCGTTATAACACTTAACGGAAGCAGTTTAATTTCTATCTCCGGTTCAACTCTGTTTAATGAATTCTCGAACTGACTTCATATCACAGGGGATTAATGATGTTTCGTCTAACACTCAACAATAAATTTCTAAGGCAGCCGATATTCCGACAGTTTAACATCAAAGAATTTGCATTTAATGAATTAAACACGGCGTTTAATGTATTACATTAGCATTTTGTTGTATTAAATTGGAATTTATTTACTTTTTTTATTCAATGATAAATATTTCTCTGGGATGTGCTGCAAATTTATCTCCTCAGACAATACGTCGCTAATACGCTCGAAGTGTGTATAAGTACATATTTGTGGGTATGTGAGTATACACACGTATACACGTCAACGCACACACACACACACACACACACACACACACACACACACACACACACACACACACACACACATGTAAGACTGTGTGCATGCTTAGATACTTTCCTATTTGGGTTTCAGAAAAAAAACCCGGTAGCAACTGTATATGAGGAAGTAACTTAGATAAGCTACTTAGCGCTTCGCTAAATCGATAAAATAAGTAGAAGACTAAGATCCTGAGATGATATAATTCACTAAACATTTTGAAGAATGTTTCAGGAATAAGAATAAAAGAATACACGAGCACGCACACGATACATATACCGTACACACAAAACTGTACATCTACATATGAAAATAACATATCCGTTGTTTTCTCTATCTTGCATTAAAATACGATTTACTTGCTAAATCATAGACTATAATGCATTTCTTAGTATTTTTCGAATGAATAAGAAAATACTGCAGTTCTGGCTAACTAATATATGAACTATTTGTGATATCAGCAAATATATTGTTTGAATTTAGTTCAACAGCGGCTGATGAGGTGAACACTTATCTAAATATGCAGAAGGATTTCCAGTAACTTGCAGTAAATATTCTACAGTAATATAAGATGGTATACCTGATGTGCATTCTTTGCATTGGATTGAACCCTTCCGGCATAATATCATAACACTGAGATGTTGAGTCGTTGAGCATTCTCAGTGGTTAAATATGCAACTTATATACAGTGAAATTGCACCTGATAAGATCTTGTGTTCCCCTCCACTATATAAATGTGAGTGTATGACTAAATGTGTGTGTGTGTGTGTACATGTCTGCCTGTCCGTGTATATGTATGTATGTATGTATGTATGTATGTATGTATGTATGTATGTATGTTTGCATGCTTTAAGCGACCGAGTACTCATTTCGCGATGTACAGAGTTCGTCATATAACTTCGAACATTTTCACTGACAGCTCAAAAAAAAAAAAGAGACATAAAAATTTAGAATTATGCGAAGAATCTCTGCATGGGACTCAGAATCTCCTATTGCCGTTGCAATGTTGAATTGTATGTCTTACAAAATGAACTGACTGTATATATTTCAACACCAACATTAACAAGTGTTAAATTTATGAGAGAAATAAAACGACAACTGCACCAACAGCATCAATATCAGTAGAATATTGTAAAAAGAACGTCAGAAACAAGAAGAAAACATAATGAAAATGTGCAACATCATTTAATAATTATTCGCTCTCGTCTCGTCTAAAATATTCGTGCTTTGTTGAAATCGCCTCGGGAGTTAAGTATTTTAATGAATATTTCTAGTTTTGAAGGCTACAATAAAATATATGCCGTCATCACTTTTAACAGAACACGAATAATGATCAAAACAATGTCAATCACAAATTTGTTTCTGAATTCCATCTTGAATAAATTTAAATGGAACAACTTTCAATAGCATAGAATTCTTGTGTCAGTCTTCTGCACCCGATTTCTCAAGAGTTTTGGTTTCTTTTTCCATTATCATCCCGTGTATGTACGTGTGGGTGGAGTGGGTGTTGGGTGGTGGTGAAACTTTTCAAACACATTTTATCCATGAGATGTCATAAACATGAACTCGAAACGGGAATTCATTGATGGAGAGAAAAAGAAATGTTAATTCAAACAACTCAAATAGTTCATTGGTCGACAAAGTGCAGCGTCAACGAAGAACTGAGGCCGATGTAAAGTATATTCGGTTCCTACTTTGGCACAAGGCAAGCAGTTTCGATGAAGTGGGATATATCGGTTAAATCACCCTCGTGCTCAACTTACTTTAACAACCTGTAAAGGATGAAAGGCAAAGTCGACTTCGGTGGAATTTGAACTCAGAACATACGGACGGACGAAATGACACAATTTTGCCCAGCGCCGTAAATTCAGCCAATTCGCCGCCAGCCATGTAATAAATATCAAAAACAATCATATAATTATTATTCAAAATAAATAAAAGAAAAAAAGAGGTATTTCCACTTCGTATATGTGAAGTAACTAGATGTGGTGTCTGAAGAGATTAAATGATTTGAGACCCCCATAAACCGCCAAGAATTGAATTAAATTCTTATTTATGACAGGCTGACTGGGGCATTTGAGAACGTTTTAGCCTTAGACATAGGTTTGGGGCGAGTAATTAGACAGGGTAGTTTTTGCTTCGTCACACTTTCTCTATGACGATATCAACAGAACCACTTCTTACCTTGATAGAAAGCAAAGCCAAAACAAAAAAAAAAATTATAACATTAATCAATGTTGCAGATAAAAATATATGTGAATACAAATAGCTTGATCTAAGAATTGAAAGCTCGTTAACAAGTCGATTGGTTAACAGAAAAGATGTCTTGTTTTAGCGACCTATGCGCAATATTATAGAAATTCTTAAAATCCTATATCAACGTAAAACCTGTAATTTGCAGAGAAATTTCTAATTTGGTTGTTTTATGTGTTTTTCAAACGAATAAATGACGTAAACAAAGTCGAATACAAACCAGCATTTAAATTCTGCCATTAAAATAATATTCCGGACACGGCTGGAAATTTTAGAATTTTGATTAATCGTTGTTGTTTAGAAGATAATTCTGTTTTATTGTTCTTATTTCTTTATGTCTTTTTCACGTTAGGAGAAGCATGACATCACAGCGTTTACAATTCCTTTCGGAGTGGTGAGGTAGAACCTCATAAAACAGTGGCGTAGTTCAGCTGCTTAGAAAAAAATCTAAGGGACCAGATGGTGGGGGTTAAAAAGAGGGCGAGTCAGGCCCCCGTCGTCTAGAATAAGCAGGGCAGTTAGATTTATAATTCACAGTTTGAGACATGTTTATGTAAGCATCATTTTGTTCCCATTGTCATTATATACACACGTGAAGTGTTCACGAAAAATATCTAGATATTTGTTGTTAAATGGCAGTGAATAAAAGGAAGGATTTGGTTGAAGAAAATATTAAGCGTAAAAAGGTTTAATATTCATTCTTTCTCCAATTATATGAAACAGGGTTGTGTTCGTTTGAGCAACTTGTACGGATGAAACAGGTGAATATCCAGAATATAAAGAAGCTGGGAAAGAAATTATTTACTTGCCGTAGACGAATACGATTATGGAAGCTATAGTGAAAAATATATGGGCTGTCTTCGTACATGGGCCTGTAAAACTGTAAAAATAGCTTTGTTGTCTTGTTTATGTGTTCAAAATTCGGTAAGAAATTGACGGTATTTTCTTTCCAAAGACAGATCTTTCTATACTGCGAAAGAATAATTTCATCAGTTGAAGGTCGTTAGATTTGTTAGGAAGAGGATCAATAAAATAGTAGAATGTTACATCACTCTTAAGAGAAGAGAAGTGTGAATTCCTCTTTGTCGCACCTTCTACTAAAAGCTGTTACGTCACACATAGAACAAAATGTGTGCAAATGTTGCACGTTCTACTAATTACTGTTATGTCACGAATAGACCAAAAGACTTACATTTTCCTGGTAGGTGTCTCTTCGCACATGAAGCAAGCAAAGGAATATATTTGCTGCACATTCTACTGAAAAGGCATTACGTCACACATGAAACAAGATATGTTCAGATGCATCTTTTTTACACATTTTACTGTAATATATTCTATCAACTGTTACTAATCAATAATCTAGATGTTGCTTCAAGAAGATAACTTTTCATTGAATCATAAAAATAAATGACCACAGAAATAAGTAAAACTCTGTTACACACTGAAAAGGAGAATTTCGTCTCTTTTATAAAAACGAAAAAAAAACCCTATTATTTC